>NC_143396.1:282081647-282233457 GCF_052110815.1 Crocodylus siamensis | reverse complement strand
AGTAACCAGGCAAATGATCTTTCCACGTATATTAATAGGTTTACCTGTTCTTTACAGGGCTGTTTATGCAACCCAATGGACCAGACAAGCTCAATGCCATTTGTAGATCATTGTGCCTCCATACTACCTCCTCTTCTGTAGAAGCCATGTGCCAATGGCACCCCCCATCCCCTTGTGAAACCACAGTCTCAGGGTGGGGAGAGTGAGCAGGACAGGGATGTGGAGTAGAGGCAGGGATGGCACGAGTAGAATGATACCACAAAGAGAAATCAACCTTGCTTTTTTCCCATCTGCAGAGCTTAAGGTGGGTTGAGAAGAAGCAAGGAGTGCAGAGGTAATATCCGCTGTCCTATGTTCCCTGTCTTTTGCTCCCCTTTGGTCTTGGCTGTGGTTGCAAAACAAGGGGATACCACTCCCACTGCAATACAAAAGTTTATAATAGAAACTTTGACAGAACCAGGGAACGTTAAACTACCAGCTCCACATCTGTCCATCATGGAGGTACCCTAATATTTAACTTGCACAAGAAATGGTATCTGATGGCTGGAGAAACAGGGCTGAAAAATGGTACGTGGAATTTAGACTGAGGGGAAGGAGGCAGGGAAAAAAAAAGCCAACCACCTAGGAAACACTTCATTGCTTCTTTATTGAGATGCACCCACAGTACAGAAGCCTCTTGCACACGTGCCAGAGGAAGGTTACACATTTATAGCTGGGAGCACCATTGAGTTTGTTTTGTTGATACCATTTTAAGAAAGTAACTTATTTCCAAAGAACAACATTTTGAATCCATGTGTTTAAGACCTGCTTTACCCCGAAAGTGGAAGATTCTGTTTTCCTCATATTATTACTTTGATGTAAAGTAGAAGACTTTTTCACAGTCTGGTTAGACCAGTCTATATATTTTCATATGCAACTTTTCATATATAAAAAAAAAAAAAGTTCCATTTTATTCCCCTGACCCACAGATAGTTTAAATGCATCTAAGTTTAAAAACAGCAATGGACCAGAGCTTTCCTATGGGGTGGGGGGGTGGGGGGGGGAGGAATGAATGTCTGCTGCCCTCTCCAGCTTAAACAATGAAATGCTAAAATATCAAGACATCTATGAATCTAATGCTAATTTCAACAAAAAGCATGACAAGTCATTCTGTATACTACAATCAAAAGTAGGACAACGATAAGAAATGTATTGGTACTATTTATATTTGAAAAATCCTCATGGAGACATGAGGTTATGATTACATCTTATTTACAGTAAGTGATCCAAAAAAACCCCAACAAAACCTGAATCCAGAGAGGTCATGATAAAAAGAGTGTCCTGTTTCTCATAAACAAATGCTGCAGCTTCTGTCAACAGGAAGCAACACTGCATAAAACCTTCTTTTAAATTAAAAAATGAATTGTTTTGCTCAAAATACACAATCCTTTTACAGGCTTTGAAAATGTAATATTGGGGAATATAAAACCCACTGCCAATACCACCTAGAAAACCTAATTTGTGGCTCATCCCATATCTGACCTGGGAAGCAGGTGAGCCAAAATACAAAAATAAAATATTCATGTGCAAATAAAAACATTCGTTGATCATGTATGCTGTTACCTTTATTTTGTTAGAGGACTGTTACTTTGTGATGCAGCATTTGAAAAAAAAAAATTTTCTTAGCCATTTCTACATGCCCAATTAAAAACAGGATATATTTTTGGAAGGGAGAATCTATCTAGTTTTCCCTGTCTCCTTGTCCACAAAACAATAATTAAAAAAGCTTTTAAAGCTTCTAATATATTTTCGTTTTCCATAGTGTAAGAGAGCCTGAGGCAATACTTATACATGTACTATACAAGTACAGCTGCTGCAACTCTCAAGCAATTTTCTTGGCTATACATCCTAGATTTTTCCATATATAGAAGGAGAGAAAAATAAAGTAAATCCTTCTATTTATGTTAACAAAGCCAAGATTAATTTACCATAACCCTGCCTGTGAATACTCCAATAGCATTAGAGTATTTTTTTAAAGCATTCAAATATTTGGAAGAGACACAAAAACACTCAAAAGCAATGAAAAGAAAACCATAAGGGAAACTTCCAAGATGAAGAAAGCAACATGTGCTCAATTAAAAGTACCCAAGAGGAACTTTACTTTACAACCATTGTACCCCCATGGCCTGAAGCAGTGCCCTAGTAACACACATGTAGGGAGATGGGGTTTTTTTGTTTTTTAAAAACTTTTACCTGATAACATTTAATCACCTGAAACCAATATGGCACAGGAGATGAGTGACCACCCATCAGCTACAGTGCTAGCAGTCTGTGAAAGACATTCAACAACGAAAAAGGTTGTTTCTGGAAATCATGAAGCAAATAAAAGCTTAATAAAATGGATGCACGGATCACAATCAACTTGGGCCCATATACTGCCTTCATCTTTGCATAAAACTCCAACTGTTGCTCATGGGAGTCTTGCACATGGAACAGTGCAGGATATTGCATCTGGGTTGCAGCCAACAGTGGATCACATGGGTGCTGTTGTACTACTGTGACAAGTGCTCCTTTAAGTACATCACACAGTGCAATTTTTAAGATTACATCAGCTTTTTAGTCATGTGACTAATATCACATTGTCTCATTCAATTTAAAGAAATATTCCTTCTTGGAAGTGATATATCATCTATAAAGTTTAGATATTCCCCATTCTCCCCACATTAGAGGTATCACAATATTGCAACCAGCTAGGTTCTCATTAGTTTTGTATGATTAATACGAGGAGGTCACGCTGAAATCAAGAATATCCATGAACAGTCAACACCCACCCCATCTCTAAGTACAGGACAAGGTACCTTTTCTAATTTCACATTGTTCTATTTCACTCCCATCAGGTAGAAAACATGGAATCATTGAGATTTCTTTCTTCCATAATAGCTCAGTTTTTTTAAATTTCTCAGTCTAGCCAGGCATACGTCTCTCTGCCCTCTCAGAACGCATGTTAACTTCAAAGGTAAAATTCACCTTATCAACTTTAACTCTTATTCAAAGTAAAAACAAAAGACTGTCAAAACCACAGGGCTAAAGGGACAGTATTTGTTATAAATTTATTTAGTCTTCAGTATTTAAGCTTGCACCTTTGCTCCAGCACTTTGAAAATAAAACGTTTCACCTATGACAGTATTTGCCAAATTCACACCGAGTCCCAGTCCATATTTAAAAGAAGCTTATATTAATCCCATTAAACCATGTTGTGTTTGGTGCTTCATGACTAGTTTACTTCTGCTTTTTCCAGAATTAACAGTGTCAAGATTTTACAAAGTTGTTCAGTTTACAACATCCATATGTGCAGACCCAAGTATACACACTGTGACCTGATAATCCTGAAACAGTCTGTAATCTGGCAATTGAACCTTTTTCTTCCCTACCCCACACCCCCTTTTTTTTGCACTTGGAAACAGTAAGACTTCAAATTCTACTGTATGTTTAAATGGTAGGAAGAAAAATATATAAGCTTGTATTTATATTGTATTTCTATCAATGGCAACAGGTCATAAAATTCATGTCTGCAACTATCACAAAGACTCAAGAACACCAAGTCAGCTTTATACTGTAAATACTGCTGGACTGATGGTTTAGGATTATCAACTCACTGTTGTCATACATCTATAACAGTTCAAAAGCATCCTGGAGAAAAATCCTGAAACACATACCTTTCGGTATATAATAATGCAACTGCATTAGCTAAATATATACTGTACATAAGTCTTATCAGCATTGTACCTACCAAAGATGTAAGATTCCACTTTTAAATACAAAGTAGATAGCCAATAATGTATACTTATAATACAGCCCTCTTTTTCTTGTTGTTTTGTTTTAAACAATTTGGTCACAATGCACCTTTGATATAAAAGCATTTTAAACTTTATTATTAATACTCAGAACATTAGGATTTCCAGAATTTTTTTTTCAGTAGCATTTGTAGAACCACTTTTGGTAACAAATACAGTAGTTAGGAATGAGCATCCAGTTCAGAATGCAGGAAGTATATTATCCAGAATCCTTTCCAGCTAAAACCATAGGGCTGGTGCTGCGGTGAGTAATAGTACTAGAGTCACAAAAAATCACTGGAGTATGTTTTTCAGAGGCTACATCCTCTTTTGCTGGAATACTTCATAAATACATATTAAAAAGTAAGGCAACAACTCCAAACAGTCCAAACTGTTTGCTCAACTCTTTTCCCAATTAGATCCATGACCACTGGAGACCAATTTCAGGCTTGTACTGTTTAGCGTTTGTCTTTATTATTTCAAAATGGTCCAATAAAAACATAGATCTTGTAATAATTTACCTATTAGTAACAGCTCTAGTATGTGTGTCCAATAGCATGTCGCTAATACTGGTTAGGTACTGAACTCTGTACGCGTTACCACTGCCCATTTTCAAAGGATTCGAGAGACTAGTTTAGATTTGCAATAAATTGATGCATGAATCCAAAATCCCCTTCCCCTATGTTGATCACCTCTTTGTGTTTGCTCAATGTTCAAATCAAAGGAGCACCAGTGCTTGACTGGTACTAGAAAATGTTTGCACCAGTAAACAAAACTTTATTAGGGACCTATATTTTCCATGGCCCTGATCTGCATGGACATTCAACTCATGAAGATGTGCAAAAGGAAAAAAAAATTGTCAAAATTACAGTAAAGTTATCCAGAGAAGGAGGATGTTACACAAACTCATAAGGAAATGACAGTCATTTTTTTCTCTTTTACTATAAATACATTTAACAGTTTAGCAGAAAGACAAGCTAAATTTAAGATTGTTCACATCTGAAAGTTGTATCATACTCTCTGCTCATGATAAATAAGGAACAAAGTCCTGACAATGGAATTCTGACATAGTAATTTTCATCAACAGATCTTAGAAGACTGGTTTTAAAGAAGGGTTAAAACAATTATTATGTTTGCAAAGTTCTGAGAAGTCCATCTGCTGTCCAAACTTTGGATTAAAGTCCTTATTATTCCTTTACTTAGAGACAGGTATATACAGTGCTGTTGTAATAATGAAACAAATGTGAAATCTACTGTAAAGTTGCACAATACAGAAAACTGTTGCTCCATCTTCTACTACATAAATGTGTGACTCCACAGGTTAATAATGTTGGTTTGTTTCTTTTGTTAAGTTGGAATAATTCCATCACGTCTAAGACCTCGCTTTAATTCCAAATCCTCCAGTTTTTTCCAAAGTTCTTCACGTTCCTTTTCCTTCTTCTTCTCACTGTCAGATGAAATAAAATGAAGTGTTAACAGCCAGGAAAATATAACAACATTTTTCAAAAAATTACTCTGATGCAAACTACCAGCACTAATTTTCTCAATGTTCACATATTTTTCCTACTTATTTTTGATTTTGTTTGGTTTTTTTAAGCCACAATTTCTGGGTTTTGTTGCATACATCGCAACAACTGAAAAATACAGAAACAGAATAAAATTTAAGCTAAAGGCTAAAAAATCTTTATTTATTATAAAGTTATTTATAATCTAAGGCTAAGCAACTTTTTAAAGTAGAGTCAGCCATCTTATAAAAGTAATTAAAATGCACTCAAATGATTTTAAAATATTTTTTCTGAATCAAGTGTATAACATTTACAAATAACACTTTACTTTTAGGGCCAAGTTCTATTCAGTAATTTTCAACTTTGTGTATGGAGCTAATACAGATGTCTTTTCTCTCTTGCATTCCATAATGTTACAGTCACCCTATTTTCCAGAACAAGTCTTCCATTGCTATTTTAGGAGCAAACTGACTTTAGTACTGCTCCACTTGCATGCAGGCATCAGCTAGTTCAAGTCAACTTGCAGGATCTGTACCCTCAGTCTATGCTTTTGTTTCTTTCATCCAGCCATATCCCTAAAAATAATCCGTGCAGCGACTGCCTGAACAGACTGCCCTGGAGGATTTGATGGAATTAAACAACTAATGTAGGAATTTCTTAAGTTCATTACTGTCTCGAAGTGCCATCTCTGCTGCTGATACTACAAGATGCAGAGAGCTTCCCATCTCTTTTTTTAGTCACCTTACAGGGCATGAATGACTGAGAGCTAAGGATGTTGAAGCTCAACTTGCCTGACAACATTTCTAAAAAATTTCCAGTGATTTTAAAGTTTTATTCTTATTCATCTTGCTTCATGTAGACTGAAAATATTTGGTCACAGAGCAGTTATTTTGGCTCATCTATTTATATATCTAATTTTCCTGGAATCACTTTGACCAGAATACATACACACAACAATTCATAAATAATGTTTTTTTTCTTGAGCACCTATTTTATCCTTAATTTCTATTTCCATTACATACAGCTCACAAAAAATATTCAAAATAAACCATAAGAAAAAGTGAAATGACCTACAACTTACCTGATAACTATCATCTAATCCTTGTACTCCACATGGTCCTCTTACTAAAAGCAGTCCAGTAGTTTATCTCCTTCCTTCTTAATTCACACATGCTTCAACACTTATCCTCACTGATACTGAAAACTGCTCTGTGAAAACTGCTCTGTGAAGCTTTCTTATAACAACCATACTGCTTTTATTTTTACAAATTTTGTTCTAATAAGGCACCCAATGGACGTATATTATCACTTATTTCTATTCTGAGGCCCTGATTCTACGAAGATTTATGTAGGTGGATAATCCCAATAAAGACAACGATTCATCTCGTCCATTTGGGGAGGGAGGGTGTTTTACATTGGAATTTCATTCGTAAGTTTTCCATATTAAGTAATGTTGTTTTTTGAACTCTTTGCCGCTTTTGACTACATGACACCCTACAAATACTAATGCACTTACATCAGCACATCAAGATGTTTGAACACTATGCCATGTTTAACAGAGAAACCTAATGGTGTTGCAGAAAACAGTGACTGTTTAATTGTGAATATTAAAAAAGGTTTCATATTTCACTTATATATTCCATTGTATACATTTCATGATACACTTACACTTTACTTTAAAATAGCAATTTGTAAATAAATGTAGTAAAAGGATCAGCACCAGCCCTATTTAAGTTAGATGCAAGCATTAACTTAATGCAAGCATCAAGCATATGCTAGGAAAATTCTTCACACAGCTTGATTAATGCATGTCACATCCACTGCTGACAGCCTCGTGTGGGATGTGTGGAGAGCTCTTCAAGCAACGACTCACTTCACTAGCAGCAGTGGCTTCTTACCACCTTGATGGATCTGACTCCTTGTTTTAGAATTCTTTGGTCTCACTGATTACAAAATATAAAATGACTGCATCACCTGATTGGTCTATCTGATAGATTGAGCCTCATCTTAAGGCCTACAAAGAAACAATCAAGTCTCTTGTGACTTAGTGCAGCTTTAAACCCAAAGCTTCAGAAATAAAATATTAATTATTTCATCTAACCAATCCATCAATTACAGATTGTAAATATAAAACTTCATGTTTGCATATCTAAAATCAAAGCAAAACACGTGGATGGTGAACTATGACTCTGATCATTCAATAATATATCATGGCCTCCAAGAGCCTCCAGAGGCTATACTAACCTAACAAGGTTTGATGACATACAGTACCCTTCGCTTTGCTTGTGGGAACCCTGAGTCACACAAAAGGCACGACTTAAACCAGTCGGAGTTCCCGAAGTTTCCTCATTTTTTTCACCTGCCGCTTTGGATAAGCTGAAATTTTAGACAAAAGATGATGCACTATAATTGCAATATGAAGATTAAAGAATATAGACAAAACACATTTTACTAGGGTGCAACTAATGATTGTATGAATGGTGCCTCTATTGGATCCTGCACTCTAAAGGACTCAGATATAGCAAGATCTTTCAATAAGAAAAAAATGAAAGGGCTGAGAGGTGCCTCTCTGCTTTAAGACCATATCTAAGATATAGCAAGCTCTCTGAATGAGTCCCATGTTGTGGTTCTCCCTCATGTCTCCCTTCTAGCCTCTAATGTGATCTTTTTGAAGTCTTTAAGCAAAGTGATATCTTTAAACCCTTGCGTTTTCTTTATTACTGAAGATCTTGATATGTTTAAGTCTTTTGGAATGTGGAGCAAAAAGGAGTTCTGTGAGGAATGTGGATTCACAAGCTACGCAACGGGTACTGTATTTCATAAGGGGAAAACAACCACCTGTACATGATATTATCTGGTATTTTGCAAGGACAAGGCTAATGAGCATGCAGGAAAAAAAAATGAAGCATTGCCATCAATTATGTGTGAAATTATGCAAAGTGTAAGGAAAACAATAAGCAGCAGGCCATATGCACAGCTGACAAAAAAGCTTTAAAAAGTTACCGCTGACGATCTGACTTGTAAGTGGCTGTCAGCTCATCAAACATGGTGCTGTTCATTTCCATAAATGCCTTCAACACATTGTAGACTAAAGCCACAATAGCCCTGAAACATGAAATGAAAAGACAAAGAAAAGATGTCTATTAGTGTCAAATGAAATAGAAGAAAACAAAAAGAACTCCCTTTACCCCAACTTTTCTTAATGGAATTAATGGAGCTGATTCTATTCTTTCAGCTATGATGATGTAATTCTTTTGACTTTATAGAAGGTGATTTTTGTACTTGTACAAGGCAAAAATCAGGCTTTTCACC
This sequence comes from Crocodylus siamensis, assembly GCF_052110815.1. NCBI lineage: Eukaryota > Metazoa > Chordata > Crocodylia > Crocodylidae > Crocodylus > Crocodylus siamensis. The sequence goes on along the minus strand of NC_143396.1, from coordinate 282,224,828 downwards.
ACTTTTTATTGGTTAAATGGAGCAAACAATAGTTAACCCACTTTCAAGGCAGTTAAACACATATATTTGCAGCCTTTTCACTATAAAGTTCAATAATTCTGAATGCAACCAAACAACTAAAATAATTAAATCTGGTTGATGCAACTGAAATGCAATAATCAAATGTGGATGCTTCATAGAAAAAAGTATCAGTAAAAGCTTGAAGACAAAAATAAGAGAAACTAGACAACACAGATCAGTGCATAATATAGGCCTGAGTTACTAAAAAGTGTAGTAATCTAAAACATTAGCCCCAGGATGTTTATACAGTTAAACCCACTTTATGCTGTACATGTGTTCCTGGAAAATGGTGCATAACTCTAATTCACGTAAAGGGAACCCACTTTACGATGTAACAAATAGGGATAAGTTCCAAGACCTTGACTCTACTGACCACCAGACCCATTTCTACCCTTTCTCCAAGACAATTTTGGTGTTCACCAACAGCAGACAGTACACACAAGCACAAGGTGGTGGTGAACGTTTAGCTGGTGTGAAGAGAGGGTGGAAAAGGGTCTTCAGGGTCAGACTCCACATCGCTAGTAGAAGGTACAGGCAGGGTAACATCCTTAGGAGAATCAACAGGCACAGAGCTCTCATCACCCTCCAACACCAGTGGGGTGGGACTGGGGGTAATCGTATGAAGATTCAAGAACTGGAACACCCACACAGGAGACTATATTTTGGTGTGTATCACTCCCACAATGCACTGCATGCAGCAGCTGGCTGTAGGCTACCACCACATCGATTGCATAAGAGTGAATTTACCTCGCATATAATTAATTTTTGGTATAAAAAGGGTCATCACGTAAGAGCAAATTTGCACATCTAAAACCCGCATAAAGCAAGGGAAACCTGTATTGTACCCACCAAACCCTAAACGTGCTCTGCAAGCCAGGTAGCAAATAGATGAGATGTGTGCGGAACAGTTTCATGAAAACTTTCTATTAACATCCTTATAAAATATAAAACTCGGGTTAACTGAAGAGTTGCATTTTCTTGATCATGTGAAGAGCCAAATATATTCTTAAAATAGTGTGCAGTAGTAGTTTTGAGAGCAGAGAGTTTTCAGAACAATAGTAAATAACCTGGATATCACATAGGGTAATTTAATTTGGATTTATGACATTTGATTACATTTATATAAAAGAAACTGAATCTGGAAAAGTATGTGCATCTTTAGAAGAATGTTGCTGTTGAAGAATACTTGTTATAAGAATTATGTACCTACAACAATTTATTATGACCTAGTGATGTTTCCTGGGTAATTTATGGTCCAATTCAGTGAGCAGGTTTAGGGAATAACTGCATTAACAGAGCATCAGAAATTCTTGGTGCTTGATAGTTTTCCTGGTAAATATCTCATTTCTATTATTTTATAGTTATAATGTATAATAAACACAAGGTTTTAAAAAAGGATAAGGTTACTTGCAGTAGTTGCTGCTATATATTCTATCATAAAAATATCTACTTTGCTTTTGTTACATAAAATTCAGGCTTTTTGCATCCTCCAGATAACTGAACTGCATTTTCTAAGCCAAGGTAAAATTTCACTGGCTTTAACCAAATGGCACCTGCTTTCGCCAGCTCAGAATTTGGCTCTTCATTATTTTCTTTATATGAATTTTTCCAAGTTAAAAAAAAAGAAGATGTTTTAAAAAATGGAAAGGCTCCAAAACTTACGGATTCCAGTGTTCTTTGGAAATCCTATAAAGACTGGAAAACATGATAGGAAGTATAACGTTGGAGTTCTCTTCTATTAAACTCATGATGTATTCATTATTCCAGTAATACAGTGCTCTTTCTGCCACCTTTGAGAAGAATAAACCAATTAAAAAAAATTCAGGGACTGACATAACATGTAATATTTTAAAGTAATAACAAGCCACAAAATATATTATGCCAGAACAAATTAGTGAAAGAGTATTATTTCTGTAATGAAATTGCCATTTTAATAAGCTGTATAACTTGAACTAATGTAAGATACAGGGGTGTGTGAAGCAGTCCACATTTGATTCCAACTTCACCTGATTTGAGGGACAGCAATTTGATTAGTTGATTCAGATCGCTGTCCTAATTTTATTTGGCTGAATCTGAAGATTTGATTCTGATTCAGAGAATCTGCGATTTGGCCATAGACACAGCTTTGCTTTTTCTACATACTTCAAGGTACCAGATGGAGCATCCCACAGGAGTGTTGGGGGGGAGGCATGCTGCATGTGCTCGGTGGTGGACAGAGAGGTGGACCAGAACTACTTCTGGTCCACTTTCGGGTCTGCTGCTGAGCATGCGGGGGACCCACCCCCCATGCTCCTGTGGGATGCTCCACCCACCCCACCATCTCAGCATTCATGAGCCACTTCTGGTACCTCGAGGTATGTAGAAAAAACATATAAAGCCGTGTCTATGGCTGTTGAATCTCTCTGTATTGATTCAGAGGGTTCTGATTCAATTCGGAGAGATTAAAGGGTCTCCTGATTCAATCTGGATTCTGACATTTGGCCACCAAATGGGCCAAATCTCCACCAAAGCAAATCAGTGACTGAAGCCTCACACCGCCCTAGTAAGATAGTCTTCCAAGTATATTTAAAATAAGATTAATGTTAAAATTAAGGTACAAACAGTCTGTGTTTGAGTTCCTTGCAAACTTTCACCTAGTTAAGAAAATGATTGACACCTAAATGCAAGACAGACACAGAGCACAATATGGAGTGCTCCAAGCTTTGACTTCCAGAGAAGTCAAAGACAGCCAAGAGTATGGATATGCTCAATAACTGGCATGATCTGGTTCCTCGATCATTTGAGGCAAGATCCTCTCCCCCATTCTAATCCCTCATAACATATAAAGGGGCTGAAACAGGGAAAAGGGGCTCCTGAAGCCTTAGAGCTGCCAGGCAGAATCCACCGGCAAAGAAACTATAGAGGAGAGAGTCAGAAGACTCTTCCAAGAATCCTTCACAAGCCTCAGCACAGACAGTGCACTGGGAACCAAGTCAAAGAGCACAGCACTACAGTGACTGTAAGCAACACTGCCTGCCATAAGGAAGCAGAAAGAGGCCAAGGCAGCTTAATGCAGTCCCTCAGAACGGTCTATGCAAGGGCTCAGTCCTTGGTGGAGCCTATAATCAGGAAAGCACAATTGTGGCTTAAAGCCTCCTTTAAGTGGGTATCAGAGAAAGCCCCATGGGAAAGCCTCTCTCTCCTTCCCCATTTCAAAATCCCAGAGTTGAGGGACTGCTGCTATAGCAGACTTTTACATGGAAAAGTGCAGATACACCAAGAGCAAACGTGTTCCGATCCGCATGGTACAACATCAATTCTTGGCATCCAATGTTGCACGTACATAGGATCTTGGGAAGTATGTAGATAAAAAAAACAAGATAAATTACTGGTCTTCCAGACCTGAAAGTGAGGGCTGGACACACACTTGGCAATTTGTTTAAACAAGGGCTCCTGAATTTTGACGAACTGTGAAGGTTCAATCACGTCCAAGATCTCTTCTAGCTCCCCGAGGAACATGACCTGAAGGTAAAGATAAGTAAATGCATGAAAGGGTCAGGATAAACATACTTTTTAGCTGCTTTGAAAAGGGAAGGACAACTGCTGCTCAGGAGTATGCAGCAGCTGTTACAATCTAACAGTTATTGTGTGACCCCCTAGTGATAAAATTAGCTAAATGGCTCTAACACTGACACTGAAAGAAGCATGGTTAATGACAGAGTGGTCCAGTTACAGATCTGCTAAAGACTCACGCAGCTCCTTTGTCATAGCTTGTATCTAGGGGTCTACCTAAACCATGTTTACCAATTTTGGGGGTTGATTGTGACATGTTTCTAATTCTACAGTCATTTGGTGGCAGCCCCACACCTTGGCACTGACTGGCAGGGAGGCCTGGGGGGAGGAAGGACAAGAGGGTGGCTGCCACCTTGATGCTGGCTGCACTTGGTGTAGCCATGCCTCTCAGCACGGACTGGCACCTCCCTCTCCTGGCAGCAAGGACTGCTGGCTCCCACTGGGGAGCAAGCATTTCATTTTTATTAAGGGTGGGGGGGGTTTCGTAGATTTTGCGGACAATCCTGGATTTTGCTGAAACCGTGAAATCCATGAAACTGAATTAAATAGGTCCCTACTTATATACTTTGATATGGCTATGATTGTTACATTTGCCTACATCCTTACGGTCAGAACTCAACTACTATATCTGAAATAGCTGAGTTTTGAAACGGACCTCAACTCAGGCTCTGAGCTTGCAAGCATAATGGAAGGCAGCTATGCCTTTCATTTATTGATCAAGTCATGTAGTTAGAGCATAAATCTTAGCATTCCTGTATAATTAAGAGAAAAAGCAGAATTAGAGAACATTTTTTAAGCTGGTACTGTGAAACTAAACAGAATTAAGGAAGGGGTCCTTTTTCTAGTTGGTTAGCACTGCACTTGGATTGATCATTATATTCATACAACTATAGGTAACCCATACAAATTCAGAGACCATATAAAAACACCAAACGTATCCTGTAATCCTGCAAGTACTTCCACTCATGTTTAACTTTATTCAACAAAGCAGTCACATGGAAGTCAACAATACTACTCATGTGTTGAAAGTTCAGTGTCTGAGTGTTGTGAGATTTTAATCTGAAATAGCTGCATTAAAGCTATGAACAATATAAAGCATCATATTCTTTCTTGCGTACAAGCTACTGCTACATTCCACGCTTTGAAAACTCTTTACTAATATCAGGGCTCGGCAACCTATGGCCCGCAGACTGGATCCAGGCAACAGGAGATCGGGAATTGGCAGCATGTACCCGGCACTGGCAGCAGTGTCCCCAGGGTCCTTGTACCTGCCATGTTCGTGTCAGGATTTTTCCTGTTACAGAGGCAGCAAGACCAGGGTCTGATTGCCAGGGGGTAAAGGGCTGAAGTGCATGGCAGGGGCTGGGTTTTGAGCAGCAGCCTAAAGTGGCAAAAAGGTTGCCAATTCCTGTTTTACATGTATGCAATGCCACTGTTTGACAGCAAAAGTCTAAGCGGGTATTGGAACAACTTTGGGATTCAGCATCCGTCTACAAAGCATAATGCAGGACCATGCAGAGAGACCAGAGCTGTCGCTGAAAGAGCTTGCATACATTAGTACAGCACTCTTCCCCCCACCCTGCTCAATAACTTCTCTGTAGGGCTGTTTAGTCCTGTATATACTCCTTCTTGCATCTGAGCTGGCTTCTTCAAAGCTAGCTCAAGTATTTCTATATGGCACTGCATTGTGCCATGTAGGTCTATCCTTCACAAACTTGTTTGATCTCCATATATCTGTGAAGTTTCCAAGAATATGTGCAGCAGTAACAGATGTCAAGGGGAGAGTGGCCAAAAGGCTCTGGGGAAAGACAAGATTTAACCCCAGTTGAGGCTAAAAGCCTTGATCTGCAAGATGCTCTGCACTTCATGCTGACTTCAACTGAAGTTGAAAGTCCTTGCTATCTCACAGGATCAAAGCCCAGATGTCTGGTATAAATGAGTGATTAATTCTAAAATCTAAAATCTCTCTCCTGTTATTACTTGTGGATGTGCCTAGTGGTAGATTTACACATAAATACAGTGGGGAGGGATGCTGGCACTGGCTCCCCATCCTAAGCGTCCCAACTACTTGCTCTAAGGAATCTAGATGTCATACTAGTATATCCCAGCTGAAATCTTTGCCTTGCTGAAGACAATGGCAAAACTCCCATTGATTTCTATGGCTAGAATTTTACCTGTAAAATAAATGACATCTTCAGCTAAACATCTACTGGACCCAACTTTCCAAGAAAACTCTTCCTGTGGTGTCAAAAATTATCATGGTTTAAACCAGGATGTGCAAGAACAAATAATGATAATGTCCATCTGTGTATGTAATTACATGCTTAGCGGATACAAGCATGGTTGCAAATGTAAACTGCCAATAGCCTCTTTAGCCCGCTGCTCTTTAACTCTGACACTCGCCTCTTAGCTAACTGACACTCATGCTCCTACAATTTTTAAACAGAATTTTTCCATATATGCCCACAAGATTCATTTTTGCTCCTAATATGGAAAAATCACTCCCTCTTGTGGAATAACATTTATATCAACATATGATTTTTATAACAGAGACCACAAGTGGCATTAGCTTGATGGTTCACCTGAACATTTAACATTATCTCAAAAAAAGGGGGTTCAAATACGAGTAATCATAAGTTTGATGAGTATTAGTTAGACCAATGACCAAGTCCAGTACAGCGCTTAAGAGAACTGTGTGCCATATCCAAAGCCAAAAATCTGGAGGTTGCTCCAAATATCTTCAGTTTTAATCTATGGAATTATCAGGTTCATTTCACAATCACATTTCAGTACAGACACACAACTTACCTCTTTCTGACTGCAGGTTTTTGGCCAGAATTTCATTAAGCCTCTAATGACCTAAATTAAAAAGAAAGCAAATTTTAATTTTAAAACTTTATAATTGGGTACAAGACATTTCAGATATCAAAATACCAAATAAATATTTACCGGTTCTGTGAGTGAAGGATCTTTCTCCAAGAACTGTACTATGCAATATGCCAGCTGTGAAGAAGAGAAAAAAAAAATTAGGACATTTTTCTCAAGGAACTCAAAAGAAAATATTCCGTGGTTAAAAATCCAGAGAGAGTAAAAATGTATTTACATTTAAATAAATATAGCTTATTTAAATGTTATCCCATTTTAACCTGAAGCACAGGGGAATACTCCGTCCAAATTCTAGTTTACAGTAAAGAAACAACAAGCTAGATAATATAACAAACAAAAAGTAAAGAAAGAGCATGTCCAAGTACATTTTGGAACAATTTGAATGTTATGAGTTCCATCTGTACACCAAAAAACCCAGTGTTTTGAAAGGCTCATTGTTCTGTGAATGTTTCTTTTACACTTTTGGCAGCATAGCATCATGACAACTCACATGTGATGACCTACTACAGCCAAAATCTGGCTTAATAGGTTAAGCAAACAAAGCTGTATCAGCATTAAAATGAAGAGGGCACTTCCTGGCACCAGGGAGTAGGAAGATGGGCATTGCTTCTAGAGGACAGGCCTAAAAAAAAGGAGGTGGCAGCTAAATGCACCAAAGGGAGATTTTGAGCCTGAACAAAGAATGAATGTGATAGGTCTTCTGCTACTGAAACAGGCTCCAAAGAGAGTGCAAAGATCAGGACAGGTTTAGAACAGAAGTGCAGAGAAGAAGAGAGTGTAAAGAAGTACCTAGTTAGAGAGAGAGAAAGACTGGGGATTGGGGAAGAGATTCTGAATAGTTTCAGAGCTAAAATATTTGACATGTTTTACTAAGGGTGGTGTGAAACCTATGTTTTTTAACAAACCCCCAGCTACTGAAATAGGACATGCTTATTTGTAAAATATTTCTTCCTTTAAAAACTTTTCCCTCCTATTTAGACTTTAAGCAATGGATCTCCAAAAGCAAACCAAGAGCACTTTCTTGTTCTAAACAAGCAAAAAATAGCTTTGTAATTTCTACCTGTGCATGGAAGAGCGATAAACTCCTGACAGTATGTAAAGGAATCAGCACCTTCACCAGAAACTGTTTGTGCTCTGCCTTCAGAGGTAAAGCAAAACCATTGATAATACTAGAAAAAAGAAGAAGAAAAACATTTTAGTGGCATCAAAGAAAATTTACAGGCACTCTTGACAAGAGCTTTCTAAATCAATGGCTGCACCGAAGCTGGACCACCCTTCTCTCCACAGTCCCCACACCCCCTGCCACCATCTGGCAACCGTCAGCAGCAGCTTGGCGGGGGGGGGTGATGGAGCCCCCCCTACATGCTCTCCCCCTCTAGCCACCCCTGCTCGGTTCTTAGGGGCAGGTAGCTGCACAGCAGGGAGGGACTCCTATCCCTCCCCCCGCCCCCCACTGTGAGCGTTTTAACAGCAACAGAGGCTGTTACACCTGTTGGGGCAGGAGGGGGAGGGAACAGAGCCCCCCCCCACCCAACTTGTGAGCCCAGCAAGGGTACCGCTTGCTGGGGTCTTGAGGGGAACCAGGCTGGGCCCATGAGATGGGGGAGCTTTGTTTCTCCCCCACCCCACACCAGTTCCAGGTGCATCAGCCTCTGCCACTGTCAAGATGCTCACCCCTGCTGGGGCTTTAGGGGGAGTCAGGCCAGGCCTGCATGGCAGGGGGTGCTCCCTTCCCACTCCTGCCTTCCCATGCAAACATCTTGACAGCAGCAGAGGCTGCCATAACCAGAACTGGGGAGGGAGGGGGGAGGAAAACTGATCCCTCCCCCCACCCCACCTGGCCCAGCTCCCCCCAGCATCCTAGCAGGTGGCTGCTCATCACGCTGAGCCAGCACAGTGGGTAGAAGGTAGCCAGGAGCTGGACTTGGAGCCCCATGCACTGTAGCCAATGCATCGAATACACACTATTGAGCTGTCCAGCTACAGGTTCCCCCTGCCTGGCTGGGCACCTGCTGCCCAGCATGCATGCCCATGGCATCCGTACGTTACCTGCTCCCTGGAGCAGCACAGGAGGAGGAGGTGGGGGGGAGCCAGGCAGTACCTGGGCAGCTGTTGCAGCACTCCCCCAGGAAGCTGTGCGTGCTGGCTAGCACTAGGGCCAGGGTGGTGGTGTCTGATGGGTGCTGGGTAGATGCAGTTGGAAGCATGGGGAGGACTGTCCCACACAGGCTTGGCCCCATGCAGTGCACCACAAGGGGCAGCTGCAGACCAGATGCAACCAATTGGCAGGCACCCGTCCGCAGGCTGGATCCAATCAACTGGCAGGTTAAATCTCGCCTGCATTTTGCCCAACCCTGTGTCAGACCCTCATACGTGCTCAATATGCATACAATTAAAATGTCTGAGATGCAGTCTGCCCCACAGTCCTGGCTATGCAGCATTTAAGCTCTTACATGAGAATAACTCTATGAGCAATTGTACAGCACTGTGCTCAACAGATATAACTTTGCCTCTTTGCTAACTGACCACAACTGTACTTATCCAAGACATAAATCTAACATGTTAATAACTGCTTAGCTTGCTCAAACAAAACCTGCAAATATACAAGGCAGAACAAAAGGCACAGCTTGCAATGTAAGGAAAAGAGCCTTTCTGTAACACATGTGCAATTATAGTCTCTTTGCAAAGAAGCTTTCAAGATCTTAAATGTGTGCTTGAAGTTAGGAATGGGCAAAAACCTTTTTTCCGGCTCAGAGCTTAATGTAACATTTTCATTGCCAGGTCTCTCTCACACTAACTGACATTTTCAGAATGAATGTCTGATGCAAGTTAGGAATAAAAAGGTTTATTTACCTTCCTAAAATTTCCAGCAGTTCAGCTACACCATTGAAATGTTCAGTTTCATAAACAAACCTATGGGGAAAAAAGCATATTTAATACATATTTAGTCTTTTAAAACATCTACCAGCCAACAGCTGTCTTCTCCCAGCACTTACCGTAGAAAAATATTGTTTATCTGTTTTCGGATAAATGCTCTAAGACCAAGAAATTTGCCATAAATTCTGTGTAAGACTGTTTTCAGGTAGTCTCGCTCTCGGGGGTCTTCACTGTCAAACAGTTCCAAAAGCTTTTGTCAAAACAGAAAAGAATAAATTTAGAGTTGGACAACTAACAACAGATAGTGAATTAGCTTGATTTTTAATGTGCCCTTCTGCTTACATGCCATTAGATACAGGTCCTGTATGTGCCCACATAGCTGCAATATATGTGGTGCCTTTTTCTACGTAGTGGGCTATAGAGACATGATACGCAACCTCTAGCATGCACCCAAGTGTGTCACGAGCGCTATGATCATTGTCATCTCTGCCAAGACTACTTCAAACATTAGAAACCTTCAGAAGCAGATGTCATCTTATTAGTTTACTTGTCACCCATGCTTAGCAGTCATTCTTCTTAAAACAGAGTTATAACTTATATTAAACAAATGAAAATGAAAAGTAAAGTAAGAAAACTTTTGACAGGAACACAATCTTAAAAAGAGGTTAATGAGCACTGGAAGAAGTCAGTCTGCTAATCCATTATCCCTTGGGTCTGCAGATACTAGAAATTATGGTTCCCTCTTAATCTGTCCCCACCTTTCTAACATAAGTGTAGTTTAGCCATTGCTGATAATTCACCTAAAGAGCTCAGACTGCTTTTTAGGGCTTGTATGACTTGCATAACAGAAAGACTTGAGAGCTCCCATGAACACGAGAGATGTGGTGGCTAGATCTGCTACCTGAAGGGTATCCCAAGGTGGAGAGGTCAAAGGACAGAGGTCAAATTAATAACCAAAATCCTCCAGATCAGGGAATGGGCATTGTTATCCCACAACATAAACTTCAATTGTTAAGGAATGAAATAAACCCTGGAAAAAAAAGGAGTGAACACTGCCATTTCAGATGAGGGAGACACATTCAGTCAACTATGCAAATACCAGCCAATGAATCTCATACACGTGGTATGAAATGTATCCTGGAACATTTGTACGTAACGTCACCACTGTCAAACCTTTAAAACAAATTAAAGTATTTATCAGTGACTCCACTTCCTCCTGAGCAGTTGACCCAAACTGGTGATTCTCCAGAATGATGAAAAACAAAACAAAACAAGCAAACAAGACTTAACTGGAAAATATGAATGCTAATGTACCAACACAGCCTTGCCTAGTTAATGATCAGATTCCTTAAATGGAGACAGGCATATGCTGTACCCATATATAATGCATGATTTTTAAATGACTCACAGTTTATAAAAACTACCAGCTCTCAGGCTTTTTTCCCCTATTTTTCCCCATTTCAAAGCACATAATACTTTTAATGGATGAATGATTTTGAGGTCTATGTTGAAGAAACTAGTATATAAAAAAAGAGTTGTTAACACTGTTCTCCCAAAGAGCTTTCCTTCCTCTTGTCTGCTGTCACATCTCCCATATCTGTAGCACCCATCCCCAAGGCTGTTTACAGCTTTTGTGCATAATTTATTTTATTTCAATTTCACAGCGGTTGCACTTAAAAACTTGACATTCGAAAGGTTTGCCAACTGATTCTGGGGCTTACTATGGAATATATACCAGTATTATTCATGAATTTTGTGAACAGGACATCTTTGGAGTACACGTGTGGTGTTCATCTTTGTTGGGACCTTATTTTTCTTATCTGTCTCTAAAATATCATTTGAAAAAAGGTGATGCCATAACAATAAATAGGTACACATGTAGACAAGTTACAGACTGTCTATTGTTAGCAATGGGAAAACAAAATAACAATGGAATATTTATACCAGTGATTTTCAATCTTTTCAGAACTGAAGCACTCCTCGTCAGACTTGAGGTACCCCTTGATGGCTTTTGTGAGTTGAGCAATGCCCTATTTCAAAAACTAATTTATTTATTACAGCACTTGCCTGCTTGCAGAGAGGCCAGGCAGCAGAGACAGGGCAGCAGTCAAGCAGGGACTGCCTGAGCCTGCATTTATCTTCCCACACTTCAGAGTACCCTTCCAAAGATCTTGGGGCACCCTGGGTGAGAGTCACTGACTTATACTCTGTAAAATAGTAACCTAATGAAGAGTTTCTTAAACTATAAGTGGGCATCTGCCAATCACAAAAGTTTACAGGCACTTTCAAAGACCTCTAAGAAAGGAAAAGAGGAACTACTGTTTAAAAATCATACTTTCTATGCAGTAAAGAGATCTATTAATTAACTTGATTTAGGGCATGTTCTCATACACTCCCACAGGGGAAAAAAAGAGCATAAAGAATCACTGTGTCACCACTGACAAAAAAAGATGTTGAGTTCTGATTTCAGGAATGTTACATTCTTGTTTTTCTCAAAGATGCCTTTTTAAAAATTATGACAACAATTTTAAGTCGCTTACACCTGCTGTGAGGCTACAATACAACATTTAGGAGCTCTGTCAAAACAAAGGAGGATAAGCAAGAGAGTAAGGGAGTGAAAATAAATGCGTGTCAATCTGATAATCCAGAGCACTTTTCAGAATCCATTAATTTAAGTAGTTAATTAAATCTTGTCAGTCACCACTTCAATTAAGGATTTAATAGTTAACATACAAAGAGTAATCATACAATCTTAAAAAATGAGGATGGGGAGGGTCTTCAGGAGGTCACATCTAGTCCAACCGCCTGCTCAAAGCAGGACCAGCCCCAACCAGATCATGCTAGCCAGGGCTTTGTCTACCCGGGTCTTAAAAACCTCCAAAGACAGAGACTCCACCACACCTCTGGATAACCTGTTCCAGTGTTTTACTACCCTCCTAGTGGGAAAGTTTTTCCTAATATCTAACTTCAATGCCCCTTCCTTCAACTGGAGACCATCGCTCCTTGTTCTGTCATCTGCCACCACTGAGCAGAGTCCAGCTCCATCCTCTTTCGAACCCTGCTTCAGGTAGTTGAAGGCTGCTATTAAATCCCCCCTCACTCTTCTTTTCTGCAGACTAAATAAGCCTAGATCCCTTAGCTTGTCCTCAAAAGTCATGTCCCCCAACCACCTCACCATTTTTGTTGCCCTCCACTGGCTTCTCTCCCATTTGTCCACATCCTTTCTTTAGTGGTGGGCCCAAAACTAACACTTTGATATATCCAATTTGTGTTCATGTTGCAACAACAAAATGATTTATTTTTAAGGAAAGGCTAATGATCCCCATCATTTGCATGATTATTCTGATATCCTTATACCAAATATAACCAGTATATGGAATACAAATTACTGAGTAGCAGCCTATAGCAATGCATATGTTTATTGGGATACTTGAATACTTTGCCTCTTAGCAACCACTGCCTACCATTTCAGGGTAGATGTAAACAGTCTTTAAAAATGAACAGCCAAAGTACAATCCAACTGATATATTGGGCTGGCAACATATTTACATATAAAAACACTAGCAAAAAAAAAATCAATTAGTATTTTTTTCATTTGGAAAAGTAATTAATCACTAGGAAGTACTTTATTAAAAAGCTTTTCAAAATTTAAAAGCGAGTTCAACAAGAAAAATTTAAGTCGAAGACTATCATGTTTAAGCTATCAACAACTATATTAATAGGGACTGAACGAGTTGAATTCATTAAATTTTAAATTCATCTATAGTATAAGTGTTGCATGATCACCTCATAAATCCTCATAAAGGTATGATAAAAGAACTTCTAGTATGGTATTGCTTTAAAAACCTTTTTATTACAAATCTAGGCAGAGCTTATCATTCTGACAACACATTTACTTTAATTAATACTCATTCCATTTAAAAATAAATGGTTACCTAACCAACAAAGCAAGAATAACCTGATTCTCAACACACATCCCTTCATACATTTTTCAAATGATCATCATTCCTAGCCTTAAAACTCCCTCTCTTAATGGTTACCTGGTTCGTTTGACAAACCATACTAGTCCATTTAGCAGACAATGATGGGTGATTGGGTTTTTAAAAAGGCCTTCTTCCTTTAGATCCGCTAACCTCGCCTAGTGTCCTATTATGAAACTGTGACGGGGCAAGAGACTGGGCTGCTGTTGTGGTGCTGCAAGCTTTCCATCTATGGGTAGCGAGCGTGGCAGCAGCAGCACAGGGTCCCTGGGGACTGCCATTCTGGTGCCCCCTCTAATTTGGTGTGCAGGACTTCCCCCCACTTCCCTGATTATGCTACTGGTTTGAGGCAGTCCAGGTGAAGCCTAACAAATGTAAGGAGGTCCCTTTGGCAGGATGAGCATGAAACAGAGAGACTCACTCCATCTGCACAGTAGTCCAGAGGGGCACTTGTAAGAGCTAACTTGGAGGAGGGGGAAAAAAGCAAAGCTCTACTTCCTCCTCTGAAAACTTATGTTCCTACGAAGCAAATGTTACAGCTTTGTGTTATGCAGAAGGTAAAGTAAGCCTGGCCTCCTATAACTCCAGCACACCCTCCTCCTGCATGTAGCTCTTCCTACGGAAGTTCCCTCCTAGCTGGCTGAGAGACTTAGGAACTTTCCCTGGTACAAGAGCAAAGTGGACTGCAGTTGCCACGTACAAAGTCATTCCAGCCTCTGCTTAGGTCTGTCCTCTGTGTTTCCACGTAAGTCTAGAGAGGGAAAGAACAATACAAAGCAGAACAAGCCTGCAGCTGGAAGCTGCAGGAAGGAGGCAAAGGAGTTTCAAACCATGTTCCCTTTCCTGCAAGAAATGCCCTTTTTCAGCCCAGTAACGCATTGTTCTAGAGCGGTGGCTCCCAACCTCAGGGAGCAACCCAAAACCGGGGTCGCAGGGGGTCCGCCCCTTGCTCTGCCCATCCCACCTGCGGGGGTCTCCTGGCCCATGCTCTGTGCAGCTCTCGCTGCCGCTACCCCTGTAATCCTGGCCCAGCCAGTGAGCCGGTGGTGGGGGTTGTGACCAAGATTTAGGGTTGCAGCAAAAAAAGGTTGAGAGCCACTGTTTTAGAGCTCTGTTAAGGCCTGGAAGAAAGTGAGCCCATCAGAAAAGCAGCACCAGTCACAGCTGCAGCTGGGGATGAAGCAGAGCACACGGGGAAGCCAGCCTACACACCAAAGAGGAGGTACAAGACTCCAGACTGACTACTGATCTGCATAATGAACAGACAAGGCCTTCTCCGTTTAGCTCTGCAAAGGAGCTTGAACTTTACGTGGCCTTCTGATTTACTTCCTCCCTCACCACTACAGCACCACTGTTTTCAGAACACTTCTGGGAGTTGGACTGTTAATCAACTTCTACCCCGCCTGCTTGCAAATAGCTATTGAGATTAAGTGGGGAGTACTTACAATGTTGAGAGAGATAATTTAACAATTTTTTAAGCCAGAGTTGGAGCTTAGCCAGATAGACTGTCACTGATTAACAGTATGTTTAAATCCACACTGCATGACTTTTTTTTTTTTTTTGCAACTGCTATAGTCACAGCTGAGTTATATAACCGCTAAGTCAAACTTTTTTTTAAGGCACTTCAGAAATGGAGACAATACAAACATTAGCCCTATCTGGTTATTTTTTCTGGCATGAAAAACTTTTCTTATTACCCAATTACCTTTTATGATGATGGAGGAGCTAAACATTTACACATTCCACTTCCACAAAAAGTGTTACTAGGAATAAAGTGCTGTTTGTGATACTAAGTACTGTCAGCATGCTTTTGACAGAAAAACATACTTTCGTAGTTTCTAGGGTCGGAAGGGACCTGAGCAGATCATCTAGTCTGACCCCTGCCATGGCAGGAAAGAGTACTGGGGTCAAATGACCCCAGCAAGGTTTACATCCAGCCTCCTCCTAAAGACCCCCAGGGTAGGAGCCAGCACCACTCCTCTTGGAAGTTGGTTCCAGATCCTAGCCGCCCTGACCGTGAAGTTGCGCCTCCTGATATCTAGTCTGAATCTACCCTCTGCCAGCTTGTGACTGTTATTCCTGGTAGTGCTCGGGGGAACAGGGACTCCCCCAGTGCCTGCTGATCCCCCCTGACTAGTTTGTAACAGGCCACGAGATCCCCCCTCAGCCTTCTCCTGTGGAGGCTGAACAGGTTCAGGTCCCGTAGCCTCTCCTCGTAGGGCCTGCCCTGCTGTCCCCGGATCATGCGAGTGGCCTCCTCTGGACCCTCTCCATGTTGTCCACATCCCTCCTGAAGTGCGGCACCCACAACTGGACGTAGTACTCCAACTGCGGCCTGATCAGTGCCGCATAGAGGGGGAGGATCACCTCCTTGGACCTGCTCGAGATGCATCTGTGGATGCATGACAAGGTGCGGCTGGCCTTCCTGACTGCATCCCCACACTGCTGGCCCATGTTCATCATGGCATCAGTGATGACTCCCAAGATCCTTTTCTGCCTCTGCCCTGACAAGAAGAGAGTTCCCCAGCCTGTAGGTATGGTGCCGGTTCTTCCTCCCCAGGTGCAGCACCTTGCACTTGCCAGTGTTGAATCCCATCCTGTTCTCATCCGCCCACCCCTGTAACCTGTCTAGGTCTGATTGTAGCCTATTCCTCCCTTCTAGCGTGCCCACATCCCCCCACATCTTAGTGTCATCTGCTATGTCCACTGCTACCCCTACATCTAAGGATTTGGTGACCTGGTCATAGAAGGCCACCAGGTTGGTCAGACAGGACCTGCTGCTAATGAACCCGTGTTGGTTGCCCCTAAGCATGCAGTCCCCTCATGGACATGTGCCAGAATAATTCTCTCAAAAAGCTTACCCAGGATTGAGGTAAGACTAACTGGCCTATAGTTTCCCGGGTTCTCCTTCTTCCCCTTTTTGAAGATGGGAACCACGTTGGCCCTCTTCCCAGTCCTCTGGCCCCTCACCAGAGCACCACGAGTGCTCATAAAGCCATGCCAGGGGTCCCGCAATGACCTCAGCCAATTCCCTCAGCACTCTGGGGTGGAGATCGTCTGGACCAGCTGATTTAAATACATCCAGTCCCTCCAGAAGTTCCCTAACTAGTTCCTCACTGACACTAGGCCTAGGTGCGCCTCCCCTGGGGCATGAGGGGGGCCCAGAGTGGGGTGTGACTGTTCTGGTCCCTGCTTAGGAGGCAAAGAAATAGTTAAATATGTTGGCTTTGTCATCTGGTGTGACGATCAAATTTCCTAACATGTCCTGCAGGGGCTCCATGTTACCCAGTACCTTCTTTTTACCCCCCATGTAGTTAAAAAAGGACTTCTTGTTGTCCTTAATCTGGAAGCTAGTCCCAGTTCCATCTCCGCCTTGGTCTTCCTGACTGCCCCCCTGCAGTATAGTCCTCCCTGGTGATGGCCCCTCCCTTCCATTAGGGGCTTACCTTCATCTGCTTACCTGTAATACAAATTTTTGATCTATGTACTTTTTGGCAATGCTGGGTTGGAATTCTTGGCTTTCCAAAAATCGTATGAAAAACTCATATACAAGCTGCAAGAAACAAAGTCACAATTTAGTGTATTATTTGATTTTTTTTTTTTTTTGCAGTTGTAAATTTTCCTCTGCTTTCTTAATTCCTCGATACAACAAACGTCTGTTTTCAAGGACTTTACATAAAAGGGTTTTTTTGATTTGCCAGTTACCCAAAAGCTAGAAACAATTACATGAACCTAGCAAATTAGTCCTGATCATTTAACCTTAAGCTAGGGGAATGTCATTTTGGCTCCTACTAAAAACAAGCATTTGTCATGTTTGCTCATTGGCTTGTAAAGTTTTCTGGAGTAGCTGACAAGTACAATCTAAGGCCCTCTGGACTTCTGAATTCATATGAAATAAAGCAATTATTATTTTAAGAGAGTTGCTGACTGTTTGGAAACATGTAATTGTAATTATAAACTGTTCTGAGCAGCATCCCACTATAACCTGAAAAAGAGATGCTGAACACAGAATGGGATTTAACCAAGAATTCCCAACTTGATGGACTGGGTCAGCAAATAAGTATTCTCCAACCCTGGGGCTCTCAGGTAAAACCATCTCTGCCCATATAATTGAGGGGAAAAGCAAATGACCAAATCATTTGTGTAGCATGTAACCAAAAGCAAAAAGAAAGCAAAACAGAAGAGACACTCTCAAGCCCTCCTAGGAAAGTAGCTCTGAGCTGCTGCTAGTCAGCAGACTTGTACCAATTATTTCTCTCAAACTTTTCCTTGGAGACCAACCATTTTAAAACATGTTCCTTTTCTAGCTTTTGTAACAAATGTTGGCACTGAAAATAAAATGCAAGCTAAAAATAAAGTTTAAAAAGCTGAAGTCTTTCTGTGCAATCTCCTCTGTATCCAGGTATTCTACACACCCTGCTTTCATTCAGTGGTTTCTTATAAAAACAAACAAAAAAGGGAAAGGAAGGAGCAAACTGGAAGGAAAGAATTATTACTCTATTTAATTCTGCACTATGTCAAGGGGTGACAAAGTGCTATCAGCCCTCTGACAACTACACAGGTCTGTTTTACTACCATGGAGGTGAAGAGCCAATTTAATACAAAATACGACCATTTGTTCATATGAATGACTTATGTGAACTACAGCAATGGAAGCAACGAGGATAAGATGAAAAGACATGCAGGGTAGAACAGTACAGATCTTCCCTAAGGGTTTTAATATAGAAAACTATTTTTGTATGATTTAATTATAAATGAGGGAGGAGACCTAATGCGTAAGTTTAAGTTTCTACTTCATGGAGGAATAACTGTTCGGCCTACTCCATCTCTCCCAGGTAGACCTGGGACCATGCATAAGAGTGTTTCAAACCAGTTCTTCAGTTTAGAGAGGGACTGGTTATATTCCTACATTTACAGAAATTCTTAGACTCCCCTTCCTGATGTTACAACTCTAACTTATTCTAAATTTGCTTCTGGTGTAAGTCATGGCCCTCACTGATACCCCTGGGAGCTATATCTATTTTTGCAACAGATTCATTTGATGTAGCAGCTATTAATGATCTTGGCCCACTCTATAACATGAGTTTGTTTTCTCTGTTCAAATATATTGGGCATTAATGGTTAAAGACACACTAACATATCCCACAATGAAAGTATAAGGTAGAGGGAAGAGCAACTCTTGAAGAGCAAAGATGGGCAACTTTCCCAAGCCTCAGCTGAGCAAAGTGAAACACTGGTTTCACTCCATTCCTGCTAAAGCTGCTGGAAAATGCTGTATGCAACTCTCCACATGGGAATATGTTTTAATCAACTGGAAGAAAATAGGAACATGTGGGAAACCCTCAATCCTGTGCTGAATGTAATTCCTTAAGTTAGGAAGACATTGAAAACTGCACAAAGATTTCTTCTGTTTTCACAGGTAACCCAGTTACTGTACTGTATGAACACATTTCCACCTGATTCATAGATTAATAAAAGACACATAGAAACACCAGACATGTCAGGCAGTGATCTAAATCTGATCTCAGATAAAAGCGTTAAATACCTGTAAATGTGGCCATGATGCCTCAAGGGTGGGTTCATCTTCTTCTGGGTCAAATTCATTGCTGTCACTAGGTGGGAGAGTTCTGAATATATTGCAAGATACCTAGAAAAAGTAAAAGCAAAGAAAATTAAGAGCTGCTTTTGAAATAATTCATTCTAGCTATCAAAACTCTGCACATTTATATAACTACTCCACATATCCACCTTGGATATTGCACTGGTATCACTTCTTTTGCTCAGTTCACATGCAAGGACCTTATGAAATGCTGCATTGCTAAGAAATCATTAGCCAAGTAAATCTGCCACCTGCTACAGCATTCTCTTCCACAAACATGTTAGGTCCTTTTTCCGAGTCATGTCCTTAACCAAAAGCTGCTGTCCAACTGTGCTCACTGCTGCCTCACCCTAGATAAACCAATCAGCTCATTACTAGGGGTCTACTTAATTTGAGTTTTGGGGTTTCCGCAGAAACTGTGAAAAACAGCATTGGCTGTGATCGCCAGAAAATATTACACTGGTCGTGATTTCCCACAAAATTAACCTAAAACCTTCCCCAACATATTACTCATAGAATACGCTCTTTTAGAAAGTCCCAATGCTTACTACAGTATGAGGACAACATGATTATCGCTGCAGCTGTAGATCATATGACTGAAAGTTACCATCTGCTACTGACATAAACTGTTTTTTCACCATCTTTTAAGACCCCTCCACCAATCAGCAGCAGGAAGGGTCGCTGGGAAATGCCTGCGAAATAGGCTCTTCAGGCCACAAAACCTGCTTTGTGTTGCCACGAGTCAAGCAGACCCCTATTCATTACCAGGGAGCCTGGTTTTCTCCAATTTAAAAAAAAAATCCCCAATTTTTGGTTAAAAGAAAGTAACCCCAAATCCACATTTTTCCAGGATTTAAACGAAGCACCACTAAGATAGATAGATAGATAGCAGTGCTTCATTTTAGTCACAAAAATGTGGATTTGGGGTTACTTTTTGAACTGAAAATTGGGGAATTTTTAAAATATTTGGAAGGTTTGCACAAAACTTTAGATATTTTCCTTTGCATGGACAGGACATTAATGAGTTTTGCCTATGGTCTCACCTGTTACTTGTTATAGTTTCTACTGCTATGTACACATTCTGTCTCTGGACACACAGTACCAAATTTTCGTATTTGGCACACACAGCAAGCAATAAATAGTATTTACTTGTCACTTATCCCATATTTTATTTCATGCTTGGTTTGCTTTACTTAATCTTATTGAGAAGTGCTTTGCTGAGACTGCCTGACATTGGTGCTAATAGCAAAAAAATTCCCAGCTGAAGTACCTTCCTGGATTATATATACCACTGACTGTGGTGTCTATATATTTGTGCGACAAATATGATAGACTGCAAAACTTGCTGCAAGGTCTTTAATTCCTCTTTGAAGGTAAAACTGTCCTTTCTTGGTCCAACTTCTCTAACGTTTTTTCCAACCCTAAGTGGATTATCAACTACGAAAGAAAACCTGCATGCCATGGGCTAGTCCAGTCTATACACAGCCCCTGTTAGCTCCTTCAAGATTCAGCGCAGTTCAGATAAACTGAGATACTGTTGAAGCAGACACACACAATGAATCTTTCTTCAAAACATTCTCGTCTCTGCACCTGGCCTTTTTACTCCTGTAATCCAGCAACCTGTCACAAATCAGCAGAAAGTTTCAAAGTATATCTCAAGTTGTATTTGTTAGTTTAGCAAATGCAAACATCAAAAAGCATAAAAGCAAGCAAAGAACTATTAAAAACCAGTATGGAAAAAAGTGTATTTTATGGATCATAAAAGAACAGAGATTCAAATACTATCAAGGAAATGGAGAAAGAATATAAGGGAGAAAGGAAGACAAGCTGGAATAATATGCAGCATAAATAATGGAAAAGGAAGAGTGACAAGAATGAGCGAAGGAAAGCACTAACAAGCAGATCAGTGTGTAGAGGACGAACACAGGAATGCTTAGATTTTTTTTCTTCTTACCACAAGGGGGTGTATTTTGCTACAGTAACACTGAACGCGGGGATTTTTACCAAAACTTACACGGTACTCCCAAATCTTTGCTTTCAGTTACTCTGCACTCGTACTGACCAGATGTGTTAATTAGGAGCACACACCCTTGTTAAACACTAACAGAAAGCAGATTCAATTACCCTTACAAACTGGTTAAGAGGTTACTAAATGTTTACTCCCAGGTTTTTTTCTCATTTCAGTACAATACAGATCGTCAATACAGTACAGATCATCCATGAGGAGGTTTCAGGTGTCATCTAGGCAATAAATCAAATGCAAGTGCCAGGTAACCAGAAAGATGTACTGCAGCCCTTGACATCTGCAGAAGATTTCTGAGCTCTCTCTGAACCAGGTCACACAGCTATAGATGAGGAAACAAGGCACAGTGAATACAAGGAAATATAAGCAGAACTAAAAGAGTTATTTCTCTGTGACTGTCTAGATGGCAAAGAAAGAAGGTAACACCCTGATCATTAGTGCCAGGGTGCTGGCCACTTAGGATGCTGCAATATCTGCTGAAGCACTTAATTAATGTGTTCACGCTGAAAAAATCCTAGCCTTCTCAAGACTTGGGCCAGAACAGGGAAGCACTGCAACAAAAGCAAGTTTGCAGCTGTGGCTCATTTTTCTACAAACTTGTAGGATACGAGAAAAAACACCTTCCACAAATTTAATCTATATTTCAGCTGATCCGGTTTGCACCAGTAGATCTCAAAAAGCATATGAGCTCAAACAGGCATAACCATTACAAAAAACCCAACAACAAATAAACTTTGCAACAGTCCCAAAGCGGGACAAGCAATAGGCAGACTGGAGTTTTTGACAAACACCTCAAATCAGCAAGAATTAGAGCTGCAACCCAGAACAGAAAAGAAATTGAAGTTGGTCAGTGCTGCTTCTTATAACTGACATTTGGAATAAAGCTTGAATTCCCATGATACCCCTTCCAGCGATGCACTGACAGAACTCAGTAACTTTATGCCTCTTTTACCTGCAAGCTCACTAGTCCTAGCTGAAAGGATACAGCCTGAGAGCATTTTGGTGTCCCTCAGTCAGCTTTTTTTTTTTCATTCAAGAAAGTTAATTCTCATTATTTAGACAGACATTTGCAAACAAGAGGCTAACAAAAATAGGTGCTGGAATCTAATTATCCTCAAAGGACTCAGCACAACTCAAAGCAAACAATATGCTTTCACCCACTGCTTTAAGTGACAAATTAAAAATGGCGGGGGGGGAGGTTGGAAATTAGTGTGGTCCTTAATTAATATACTATGCTTTTAACCAAAAAAGAAATTGTAAACATATTAAACTAAGGTTTTTCTTAATGCAGCTCCACTGATCTTAATGTGTGGCATTAATTTGCCCCATCCTTGTTAGCCAACATACTAAGTTCTAACGAAGTTCTAAGCTGATGTTTCTTGTGCAACTTGTTCAGAAATCTCTTTTAAAAGGACTTCTCTACAATCCCTGAACCTATTAAACCACCTCAGTTTCAACACCATGGCACTCCCTTATCAATACTGTTAGTGCTTAAAGGTAAATCAACTGAGAATGTTGCGGGTTATGGGGTACTGAATATAGACCTATTTTTATTCAGCGTAAAGTATCCGATTTCAGTTGATACAATATCTTCAAATGTTGAAATCAAGAAAAATAGCAGTCAATCTACTTGCCTTATTAAACACGTATTCAGGGCATCACTCTTTGACTAGTCAAAGCAAGAGTCATTAATTGAAGGTGCATGTAGTGATGGGATGGCTTTGTTAGTCTCCATGGCTGCGTGTGGTACGTGGCACTACAGACATCAGCAGTGCCACATAACGCAAGTTCCACTGTTCTCTGCGCTGCCAGGGAACAATGTGGAGGGGTTTTCTGACCCCTGGATATCTAGGGGTCAAAAAAACCCATGGAGAAAAAAAGTGGAGTGCACATGCGGCGGCAGCGTGTGCTGCCTGAAGCCAGAGCCTGGCCGGCAAGAGCCACGCTCCACTGCCGGCCAGACTCCCCGTGGCAGGATTGTCACTGCAGCCTCACAAGGCCCTCAGGACCCCAGGTAAGGTGGCTGCAGCCAGCCCAGTGCTGGCCCCAGCCTCCCCTACTTCATCCAGGGTAGCTTGCTGTGCGCCAGTGGACATGTGGCACGGGCGTTCCCCATGGACAACTGGGGCGGCACAAGGTGTGCTGCCGCTAGTTGTCCCCGGGGAACCAAACAGCCACGCATGTCTGGACACGGCCCATAAATCTATTCTAGTGTTACAGTAGTGCTTTTGCATACCATTATGCTTACTGCTGTCAGAAAGTTATAGTAGCAGAGCTAAGACTGTCCTCAAGAGGTCATCTACTTCCCTGTCCCAAAACAAGATCAGCTCTACTTAAACTATACCTCCACCACTTAGTCCTTCTTTATATATCTCCAAAGCTCCAAACTAATAAGCACAAGCTGTGAATGACAACACACGTTAAACGGCCTTAAACTGCATTGTAGCAATTCAACTGTTCTTCATGCTTTCACTTCTCTGCTCCTCATTCTATTTGTCTGGTGGTTTGAACGCCAATAACATGTTCCAAGGATTGGTGATTTTTATTAGGAGATATCAGGTGCTCTGTGAAGGAAGTCAGCATCAACATCCTCATTTGCAGACGAGACAACTGAAGTAGCAGGAAAGGAAGTAACGTGACTCTGGTCCCTCAGCAAAGACCAGAACAAAGATCTCCCAAGTTCCAGTCCTGTGCTCTACCCACCAGCCAATAAGGCCTCCGAAGTGGGACAGTTTAAATGCACCAATGGATGTAAACACTGTATTCTACACCTGCAATGGAAAATGAGTCTATTTATACTAAACGGAAGCCATCGATTTTGTTATAGGAAAATATGGGTGTTTATTATCTTGTTACAGCAAAGAAACAGCAGACAGTACTCTAAGGCATAATAAGCAAATGTTTTGGTGCTGAATTCACACTGTTAAAAGATAATATAATGAAACCATCTTCCAACTCTTAAGTAACTCAAGACTTGAGAAGAGTCTGGGTAAAACTGAATGCACACCTTAATAAATCCCTAATACAAACCAAGTGCTTACTAATTAAAAAACGATGGTAACTTAAAACAGAATGCACTCAGTTCCAGTATCAAAGGTTAACTGGAGATGGTGCCTGCTCATGGAAGCCCATTTGTTATACAGTTATGGAGGGCTAATCTCTTTCAGTGATTAGAGGAGTGGGCATTTATTTCAGCTGGAGGGCCGAGATTGGGCGAGCTGGCAAAGGCTACACACAAAATCTTTCAGAAGGTAGCATTTAAAAAAATTATAGACTAAAAAAAGTCATACTAAAAGTCAAACATCTACTATATTTAATTTTATTTTAAAAAATAATGTCCTGATTTATGTGCATATTAGTGTGTATATTAGGACTGTGCAAAATGTTGGCAGCCATTTCATTTTGGAGGTTTTACAGGCCATTTTGGCGCCTGAAACACTGAATCTAAATCCAAATGGAAGGCTCAAAAACATCTCCAAAACAAAATACAGTATCCGAAATGTTTCAGAAATTTTCGGAGTTTCGGAGCCGGACTTGCAGGGAACCAGCTGTACGCTCAGCTCCGCAGGAAGCAGATCCACACTGGGGGTCTCTTCACCACTGCCCACCCCGCGCTGCCCTAGTGAGACGGGGTTGCATGGCGCAGGCGGCAGCAGCAAGGAGACCCTGGTGTGGATCTCTGCTCTCTGCACAGTCAGGTTGCGCAACAGGGCAGTGCCGGTCCCTGCCACGTGACCTAGATCCACAGGGAACAGAGATCTGTGCCAGGGTCTCCTCACTGCTGCAGCCTGCCCTGTGCAGCCCCACGTCATCGAGGCAATGCGGGGTGGGGAAAGAGGTGGCGAGGAGACCCCCAGCGCAGATCTCTACTCCCTGCAGAGTAGAGTCATACAGCAGGGAGTAGCAGGCTTGCTTGCCGCTCTGCGTTGCTTCCCTGCCCTGCAACCCATGACAGGGATCAGAGATCCACGCAGGGATCTCCTTACCTGCACGGAGGACAGTGTCCCTCCCCCTCCCCCAAATGAGCCACCCACGGCCCCATCTTGCTCCCTGCTCGGGCCCCAAGCCCCCCAGCCTCAAGCCCCAGATAGCTGGGTAGGGCTGTGTGAAGCTTGCAGCCTGTTCAAAACAGATTCAGAGGAGATTCAGCTCTTCCGATCTCCAAAACAGATTCAGCCAAAACGAAACAGGACAGTGATCCAAAATATTGAAATGAATCACTGTGCTTTGAAATGCCCGAATCCAAAACTGAACCAAAACACAGTTGTTTCGCACAGTCCTAGTGTAGATACGGGCAACTGCATAACAGCTCAAAATACAGTCCAACTCTTTTATATTGTGTTAGGGGGTGTGGGGCAGGTGCAACTGCGGAGGGGGTAGGGCTGGGTGCATACCTGTGTGTGGGGAGGTGTTCGAGCGGTAGGTCTTGGGAGCTGGCTGGGCGTGGCGAGAGAAGGAGGAGGAAGGGCAGGAGGCGCATGCAGCAGAGCTCGCCCAGGCAGCACGGGACAGGTGCAGTCCACCCCTCTCACTGCCCCACAGCCGCCTCCACATGAGGCTGAACCCTGCCCGCTCCCACCTGGGGCAGCCCACACCATACTCCCACCTATGCCAGCTGGCCCCAGCCGCAGCCAGTATGCACGGCTTCCCAGCGGGGCTGCTCAGTACAACTGCAGCTGCCTGGGTGCTGCTCAGCTCCTAAGAGCTCCTATGCTCAGGTCCTCAGGTGGCTCCTTCTCCTGCCCCTGCTGTTTTGCTCAGGGCAGCAGGTAGTGCAGTAGAGATCCATGTTGGGCAACAGATGCCCAGCCAGGTACTTGGTACGGGGGGAGGGAAGGGGGAGCTGCAGCTGAGTGGCTCCTGCCCCAGAGCACAGGGCTCCAGCTCTCAAGCGCCTTGCACCCACTCAGCCCATGCAGCAGGATGAGCAGCTGCCTGCAGGCAGTCAAGTGGCTTGAAGGTGGCCAGAGGCTGGACCTGGAGTCCTACATACTAGGACAGGAGCCCTCTGGCTGCCGCTTCCACCATACCCACCACCCTTCTCCATGCTAACCGTTCCCCAGAGCAGCGCAGCAGGGGCAGGAGGAGGAGCTGCTGGAGGCAGGGGGAGCCAAGCAGTACCTGGGCAGCAGTAGCCCTATCAGGAAGCTGTGCATACTGGCCAGGCCTGGTGGAAGTGTGGCACAGGCTGCCCCTGGCAGGAGCGGGTGGGGCTCAGCCCTGTGTGGAGTGCTGTGGGGCAGCCATGGGCTGGACACAATCATCTGGTGAGCACGCACCCTCAAACTGGATCCAAATCAGTTAGTGGGCCATGTTTTGTCCATCCCTGGGTTATAGGTTCACTGCTAAACGTGTCCCAAGAATTATTCATTAGGAGGGTGCGCAAGTCAGAGGTTAACAACCTCAATGTCATGGGAGAACAGTGAGCAGAGATCTTCGGCTAGCACCCACAGCCCCGTGAATGCCATCTGACAAGCCTGTGGCCCCCCGCTGAAACTCCACTTAGAGATGGGCATCGGAGAGGGAAAAGAAGACAGAGAGTCTAACAGGTCACCCCGGGCTAACACCTCCTTCCTGGTCTGGGAGACGGACAGGCTGGGCAGCAGGAACAGGAAGTCAGTGCAGGCTCCATGGTGGGCTTTAAAACAGGGAAACAAATACTGACGAATTTATCCATGCAGATTCCAGGAGTCCCTTCGAACCCTAATTTTCTCTGACTGTTTCCATGATCATAAAGAATGAGTGGGAAAGAAAGCCTTTAGCAACAATTAGTCAAAAACCAATGCTGGTTCTGGGATACTATAAGCCTTGTTACAAAGCCATAATGATTTGGGGGGAGAAAGCAAGAACTTTAATACCAAAGTAACAGCCAGGTGCCAGCTACATCAAAGGCATTCAAATACACTTGGGCAGATGAGAAATTGAGCAGGCAGGAATCAACATGGAACAAATTAAGGGCACAAATGTAACTGCAATGAATGTACAATTCCTGTCATTTTATTTTTTCTTTTTCACTTGAGAAAGAATTGCATGTTACCAGATGCAAAATAAATATGTCTTGGTGAAAAGAACAGATGGATAATGTCGGCACTGAGTTACAGCGCATGTTAAAGTAACTGGTATCTAAAGGTAATCTTAGCTTTAAAAAATAAGATATATCATTAGCATAAGCACCCCCTTTTTAAAGACCAACACTTACGCAATAACAGATTATATATCTTCAAAATACCATACACGGGCTACTACTGAAACAAAGTAGCAATGCAGTGCAATGGTGCAATACAATACAAGGTAGTGTCAATTCATACAATGTTTATTAACTTGGAGCTGTTGATATAGCGATATTTAATAACAGAACAGCTCCAAAATAGAGCAAGACAAAAAAAAGGGAATTTCTCCTCAAAAAACCTTGTGTTGAAATTCCTCAAGCAGCACACTTTCTTACAATTTTGACCAACTTTATGTAATGATAAAAGCAAGAATTATTTTTTAAAGTTTTTCCTCCATTAATAGACGTATAAAATATAGTTCTCAGTCCAGTACCTACCAACTATCCATGTGATACAACTGTGAGGGCACCTTAACAAGAAACAGCTTAAAAAAAATTCTGTCTGAATTTACTTGTTCAGTACTACAAGGTATTCTGACGTGTGGGTTGAGTTTGCAAACCCCACCTCTCCCACTCCCCAAAAAGAGCGTGAAAAAACCCCCAAACCCAAACCATCTTAAGATCCCAAAAGTCTTAAAAAGTTTAAAAGCCCACCTGAGCCTGGGTGGCTCATCAGGCTAGTGTGGTAAGGTCACACCAGTTTCTGTAGCCTCCAAGGGAGGGATGTGACCAGCATTATTCGGATCAATTCTGACTTCCCAGCCCTTACACCCAGGCTCTCATTCACAGCTGGGCTGACAGGGAGGCACCATTCATCACGAGTGCAGAGCAACACTTGCAGGTGGGATGGCATAAGAACAGAGCATCTGGCATTTGTACCAAGGGTTTAGGTCCCTTCCAACCCAATGATTAACTGGACTGACAGCAAGAGGCCTTAAATGCTCTGCCTCTGCACCCGCAAAATAACAAGCCGTATTTCATCTCCATGTTTCTCCATCTTTTAGCGCTTTTCTTCCACGCTGTTTTATCTTGAAGTGAATCGTCATGAATTGTGACTGAAATGAGAACGCTAACCGTCTAAATATATTACAACTGTAACAGAGCAAGAGAGCAGGCTCTTCTGCTATTCATTCCTGGGGGATTTTCATGTTCCAGAAGGCACTGCATGTTTACACCAATTAGCAATACTTGAAGTTATCTACATAAATCCCTAGGTATAAATAAGAGATTGAAACTCAAAATACATAAATATGGCATGCATGCCGTTACTTATGCATATCACACACACACACACACACTACACTTAAGAGTATCCAAAGCCACACTGACTGAGCCAACCATGCAAGTGGAAAGAGCCTATTGAAATCCTTCTTCATAAGCTATAAACCTTTTCATAATTTTTAGATTCACAGACTCCAGTCCAAGAATAAACTTATCTGACCATGTAGTCTGACCTTCTGTACTTCTTACAGGCTATAGAATTTTTCCCAGAAATTGGATTAAAGCACGAGCTTTAGAAAGATAATTAACGCTAGCTTGCTGTCTTAAGAATCTCAAGTAATAGTGACTCCATTATCTTCCGCCATAACTGCTAGGAGATTACATCCTACTGCATGACTGAGTTTCTCTCTCCAACTTCCAGCCCCTGGAACTTGCTATACCTTTGTCTAAAAGGCTGAAACGCCCCACCAAGTATTGCCAAGTATCAGGTATCTTCTGGTCAGGTTACCACTCAACCTCGTCTTTAATAAGTTAGAGTGATCTTCTTAAGCTTCGCATAGTAGGCTTGCTTCTTAGCCCTGGAGTCACTTTTACAGCTCTCCTTTCCTAATTCCTTCTTGAAATGCATTAGTTTCAGTAGCATCACTGTGCTAGGACATCATGTTAACAGTTTTCTGACGTCCCAAGACATTTTCTAAGTCTCCTATGGCAGTGATGGCCAACGTCTTTGGCAAGCATGCCACAAATTAGCCCAACACCCTCTCTGAGTTCCATCTATGATCCCTTTCCCCCACCTGATCTGCTGCTATGTTTTCTGTGCTCCCTGCTCCATCTGCTGCTCTGCTTTCTGCTCCCTGCCCTATCTGCAAGTGTGTTCCTTGTCCCTCCCTGATCTGCTGCCTGTACCAGTTGTGGTATGCATGCCCAGTTGGCCATCTGCCCTATGTTATGGTACAGGCAGCAATCTTTGTCACCAGATATACACCCTTACAATTCCCTGTATTCGTGCATTTTGTTGGATGGTGACCCTTTAAATCATGCATTTCTGATTGCTTTGAAACAGCAACCCTCGCTTACCTGGCCTCAATCTCTGTGTTGTCTGCAAATGCAACCAGTAAAGATTTTATATCACCACCTAGATCAGCATTTCTCAAACTGTGGGTCATGACCCAAAAGTGGTGAACAAACTTTAAAAATAGATTCTCCTTTAAAGGAGAAAAAGATGGAAAAATGTGGCTTTTCCCTTGCAGGTTGTCAAGAGTTCCAGCCCACAAGGGGTTCCTTTGGGGCCCCTCATGCCCCAAATACACCCCCGTCTGCTCCACGTACCAGGCTCCTGCCCCACACACTGGGGGGCTGAGGCCTGGGGGCAGTGGGTCAGGACTAAGGGGCACTGGGTCGGGACCAGCCACTGATGTTTATGAATGTGTCCTGATACAAACAATGTTGAGAACCACTAACCTAGATCAAGACTATCCAACTTCGAAGTGGCCACAGGCCACATGTGCCAGGGTCCACGGTCCTTAGGCAGCATACCCCACACATGCAGGTGGGTGCTGTCCCACTCTACTGCACTCCACATAGGTACAGGCAGGTAGTTGTCCCTTGTCCAGTGCAGCAAAGCACCACACCACACCCCACCTTCAGCTGCCTGCAGGCTCCCCGTGGCGCTGCACCAGAGGGGCGTTCCAGGCTGCCAGCTCTCTCTGCACCACAGGTCGTCCCATGCCTTACTGCCCTGCCCCGCCCCACACCCTTGGGATAGAGACATTCAGCAGAAGCCAGGGGATGGAGGGGGAAGCCCTGAGACTCCAGATGCTGCCACAACTAGTGCAACACAGGCAGCAGCCGTGGTATGGGAGCCCTGGGGCCACGTGGTAACCCTTTGTACACCATATGCGACCCACAGGCTTCCATGATCTAATTCAACCCTGATCTAGATGCCTAAACCAATCCCTGGGCAAACCTGCTATTAACAATACCTCACTCCTGTTGCTCCATTAGATAAATTCTGAGATGTTTTAGCAAATCTGTATTTAATCCATCTAACATGTGCCCTGTTAAGTCCATAAAATGCACATTTTTAATCAAGACGCCATAGGCAGTAAGTTGAATGCCTTTGAGAAATCCAAGTATACTATATCCCCAGATCTCCTTGCTGACGCACACTGAAGTGACAAATTTGAAGATACGCAAACTTGGGTTCTCTCGGATTTCAAACTGCGAATCACAGAATTGAAAAATGTTTCACTTCTGCCCACTATATTTGATCAGAGACAAAATGAAACTAAACTAAACCAAACCCTGGGAGAAAAAGGAGATATTTTACATGCTTTTTTTAAAGTCCCTAAAGCAAATGAAAATCAACCCTCCTTCCTTGCCTCTCCCTCTCCCCCTTCCAGTCGCTGTTGGGCCCTGCTGGACGTAGCCATTAGTGGCAGAAGAATAAGCAAGGGCTCTGCTGACAAAGCCCCATGCACCCTACAGCTGCCTGGCCCACTGCCACTTGAGCCTCAGTGGCCTCGTACATCCAGTCCAGGAGGAGCTCCATGGTCTAGATATGGCCTGGGGTAAGTTTAACACCCCTGATATAAATAACGCAATTCCCCAACTCTTCCCACCCCCACCCCTTCCAAAACAGCAACCTGGCCAGGAAGAAAACACATAAAGCAAATCTTCAGAATTGCTCAGAACAGGCTTGCACCAAAACTGAGCCAAGACTACACTGAATTTAGGACAATTGGCAATGAGGTCCACTGCTGGCATAAGCATTATTAATGACAGTGCAGAAATTTACACCTACCCTAAGACTGACTGCAACCCGTTGCGCCTCCTTAACATAGGGCAAGCAGTTGGATGCTGGCTTCAACCATAAATCTCTCTGTATTAAATAGCTCTCATAAGATTAATAATTCTCAGAGTCAGATTCTGATCTCTTTTCTGCCAGTCTGGACCTAGAAATGAAAGCAATAGAATCACCCTTGAGGTATGTCAGAAGAAAAGAAATCAGAATCTGGCTCTTTGGAGGTATTTTAGTGTGCATGTCTATGGTACTTAAATTATTTACACCAGTTTTGCTCTTGCCTGTATTTAGCAGTCTCTTGACCACAGCTGACAGAACAATCCTGACCTGAAGCTAGCTTTTGCCTATACTGATTATTTTATTGCACCTGAGTTTTAATTATACAAGGTAAAAAGGGCAGCTAGAGGACCAGAAACAAGTTTTGCATTTAAAAGCCGGTAAGCAGAGCCACATTTTACTTTAGGAACTAGATTTTACAGTGGAGTTTCATTAGTCAGCTAATAAGAGGCTGTTTATTAGTGACCCTTATTCAACTTGAAAATCATAGCAAATGATGTCTTGTGCAGGTTTTACGACTTAGGAAGGGAGGTAGCAATGTTCACCTACCAAGAAATTAATCCATACCTTTATATTTAGTATCAAGTGATTTTTCTCATAGACTTTGTCTTTTTATAGGAAGAGTAATTTCTTTCTACTTGCTTCTTGCCCTCCAGAGTATATAAAAATCCAACTATGTGCACATTGTAGAAGAGTCCACAGGTAATAGCAAACATTTATTTTATTCCACAAACAATGCTTAATCTCCTGGTAAAATAATCATCATGACTCTAGCCAAAGAATGCAAATTTTTGCTTGGAAACCAGCAAATGATTTCAAAATAAGCATCTGATTATTTGCTCAGAAAATTACATTTAGTGACATTTGCTGCTGAGTACAGTGCATCTTAATTGGTGAGAACCATTTTTCCTTACATCAGCCTAATTCTAAAGAAAGCAAAAGGCTCAATAGATGACACACAAAAAACTGCAGGGGAATTGTGCAGAGTGAAATACACCCCTGAACAGATCTGCTTAGCTCCATTTCCATTAATACAAATGCCAGTCACGCTTCCCCAGCAAGTCTCATGGATGATCCTGATAAGGCCCACATTGTTAGGTAACCACTAGCTTAAAATTTAAAAAAATAAATAAATAAATGGGGGGGTGGGCACGGGAAATCTAAGCACATTCAAGGTCTTTGACAAGCTAAGAAGGTTGGCTAGAAAGACACGGCAACTATAATCAAAGTGGACGAGAGATGTATTTAGGGCCAGGCCGAAACCCAAAGGTGGCTATACAGGACTGAATTTAGACAGCTGACATCCAAGGAGCAATCCAGATTTGCCCTTCTAAACTCCCCCTCCCCACAGCTCAGGGTCCTCATCACTCAGCTACAGTCAGTGTGCTCTCTTCTTGGCCTCATGACTTTTGGCTGCACAGTGGCCCAGCATTTTTTTTTTCTTTAAATAAACAGAGGCACCTCATACCCAGACTTCTCTGCAGCCTGGCAGTTCAGGCACCGTTCTGGGAAGTAACTGATATAGGCTTGAATTCTGATGGAAAAAGACATATAACTTGAGTCCCTACTTCCTGGGTCAGGGCTTCAACTAGAGGCTATAAGGAAAAGGGTGGGCACTAACACCACCAGTTAGTTAAGGCTAACACCACCAGTTAGTTAGGCATTAACTCTCAAAGAGGCAGTCAGCAATCTTGAACCCGAGTGAACGGAAGCTGCGACTTGGAAGTCAAGAGCTACTGACCTCTGAGCCATCCTTTGGAGGCATATACATCACTGAGCTGCTAGGCACCCAACCCTGAACTGCTCTTCTGCGATACCCAACTCTCTCCTACTGACTTTTCAGGGCTCCTAGTGCTCAGCCCTGTCAATTTTGGGAGATATGCTATTTTCCTCGATATTATACTGGCCTAAGGCTAGGATAATACATATTAAATTCACTACTCAATACCTCACAAGCCATCAGGGCTTTCAGGTTTCAGACAGAAAAAAATCAACCATGTGATGAATATGCAAGACAGTCAGGGGGCTGCATGATTAACTTGCCAAGAGTGAATCTATTGCTGCTCTTCTGCTCGCTGACTGGATCATGACAGATCAGCCAGGAAGGAAACGGGCCTGACAGGTGGGTATACGGTTGAAGACCCTTCACAAAAGCAGCTGCTCCTAGTGGCTGTACAGGGTTACTCAAGTGAAATTAATAAAGTTGGCTTCATATAGTTAAGTCTATCTTAGGTCAAAGAATAAGAGGACCGGTGCATATACTGTAGATAAAATACGGATTTTTTTGTATACAAACGAGTGACACAAAATCCGACTCAAAAAACCATCAACTTCTCTCCGACAGCTGAAAGTGACCTGCCACCAGACACCAAAATGAGAAAAAGGAGTCGAGTTTTTACAAGCAAAAAGAGGAGGTAAAAAATAACTTTCCTGTAAAGTACCTTAGAAAAGTGCTATATAGCATGCATAAAATCCATGCTGGTATATATATATATATATATATATATATATATATATATACACACACACACACTCACACAATACAAACATTTTATTATTAGCACTCATTTGGAATGACCTGCAGAAATCATTCACAGATTCACCCCTCGTGACTAAAGATTCTCAGCATACTTATAAAACCTGCATACTCTTTGTCACAGCTTCATGCATACACAAAAACCAACTGACAAGTGCATGTGTGCACAAGCATACATGTTATGGAAAGCACAAGTAGCAATTTATACAGCTTGTTTGTCTGATACTTCCAATTTTAAGAACTTGTTTTCAGTTGCCTTTATTTATTTTATTTTTATTTTTTTTACAAACTTTAGCCATTCAAACTGACATTTTCCATGCTTTGTCTCTGACGTGGGCTGAAGTTTCTTGGAAAATTTCAGCAACATCTACTCGGTCATTTCTTAGAACAAGGTCAGGGGAAAAAAGATGTTGTTTTCCCCCATTTTAAAACAGTTTCTCCACTTCCCTGAGAAGCTGTAGCACCTCCATGCTTGGCAAAGGGGACTTCAAAGTCAGTAGAGTGGTTACCCCAGCATCAAGGATTTGTCTCTGGTAACCCTATCAAAATCCCTCAACTTTGGCCAATGACACACCAAAAAAAAAAATCAATTCACATGGGATCAGTCAAGCTTTCTTGTTATGGCAGCAGATTCTCTGAAGATTATTTGAATCGAGCATGCTCCACCTCAGTGAAGCAGGGACTGAGCACAACTCTCCCTGCAGCTGCTCCCCTTGACAGCCAGGACCCCAAGAACCAAGTGCCATCTCTCCTGTGCTCAAAACGCTCCCCTACCTGCACCCAGTTAGCAAGGAGCAGCTCAGCTAAAAGGCAGGTGGACAAGGCACCTGAGCCTGGGATCCGAAAGTAATGGAAGAGACTGGGACAAGGAACCAATGAAAGAGCTGGGGGTACCCAGCAGAACATATATAACCACTAAAGCATAACCCAGAAGGAGAACACAGCGTTTCTCGACCCGTGAGTCGCAAGAATATTTCAAAGGGTCACGAGCTGCAGCAGGGCAGGGGGCATGGGGAGGTGCATGCCCCTTCCAGCAGGGGAAAGGGGGTGAGGGAGAGCTGTGCAGCCAGGTTGGTGGCACCAGGGCCAATGCCTCTGCTCACAGAGGCGGGAGGGGCCATGACCAGGCTGCCTGGTGTGGCGCGGCAGCCCCAGCGCTGGCCCAGGGCACGGGGGTACCACAGGCCTCTCCGCCTCCCTCCAGCCTGTGCCAAGGCCAGACTTGCACCCCAGGGTTGGGGGGCAGGGGGCGACAGGTCAGGAGTGAGGGACCCCAGCAAGGCCCAGAGGGCTGGGGGTCAAACACCAGCATGGCCTGGGGGGGGCCAGATGGGTCTTGGATCTTTCCAAATGGGTCCCAGTAGGAAAAGGTTGAAAGCCACTGGAATAGAGTATCCCTATCCCTCAGTATTCCTTTGCTGCCAGAAAACCTCTCTTAAATTCACTGGCTAAATGTGTGCTGCACCTCCTCCAAATTGCTGTGCCCTGGGAGATGACAATCTCTCAGTGCTATCAATTAACCTGTCTAGTCCGGTGGCAAAAGTCAGTGTTGTGATCTAAAGGTTTCAATCCTGCTGATGAAGTGGAAACCAGCATGTGTGGGATGGAACATGCTACTTCAGTTTGCTTTTTTGAAAAAACAGGAAACTATATGCAAAAACTACATTACAAGTATGTTGAAGTTGCTAAGTCAAGCATTCAAAAGTTAGGAAATGCAATATGAATTTAGTTTCTTAAGTATACATGCACTACAGCGTTTAAAAATCTCATGATTATATACCATTTTTCATGGGACCACTGCCTCCACTCTGAGCAGGATGGGCTGTGCACAGAACCATAGAAAATTAGGGTTGGAAGGGACCTCATGAGTTCACCTAGTCCAAACCCCGGCTTAAAGCAGGACCATCCTCAACTACATCATCCCAGCCAAAGGTCCAGCCAGGTCTTAAAAACTTCCAAGGATGGAGAGTCCACAACCTCTCTGGGCAGGTTGTTCCAGTGCTTTACCACCCTCATGAGAAAGCTCTTCCTAATATTTAACCTAAACTTCCTTTGCTGCAACTTGAGACCATTGTTCCTCATTCTGTCGTCTGCCACCTCTGAGAATCATCTAGCTCAGTGGTTTCCAAACTCTGACAGACTGTGCAACACCAATTTAAAACGATACAACCTTAAGTACCACCAGCAAATTTTTGTCATATAAAGTAATTATAATAAACCTGTTAACACATACCACTGAGAGGTTGCCTGCGTACCACTGGCGGTACGCATACCACACATTGGGAACCGCTGATCTAGCTCCATCTTCTTTGGAACCCCACTTCAGGGAGTTGAAGGCTGCTATCAAATCTCCTCTCAGTCTTCTCTTCTCCAGACTAAGTAAGCCCAGTTCCCTCAGCCTCTCCTCAGATGTCATGTGCTCCAGCCCCCGCAACCATTTTTGTCACCCTCCACTGGACTCCCCCCCCAGTTTGTCCACACTATTTCTATAGTTGGGGGACACAAAACTGGACACAGTACTTTAGATGTGGCCTCACCAGTGCTGAACCAAGAGGAACACTTACCTCAAACACTGCTACTAACGCAGCCCTGTAAGCTGTTAGCTTTCTTTGCAAAAAGGGCACACTGTTGGCTCGTATTCAGCTGACTGCCCACTGTAACCCCCAAGTCCTTTTTACAGAGTGGCTACTTAGCCAGTCAGTCCCCAGTCTGTACTGGTGCATGGGATTGTTTTGCCCTAAATGCAGGACTTCACACTTGTCCTTACTGAACCTCATGAGATTTCTTTTGGTCCAATTCTCCAATTTGCCTAGGTCGATGGTTTTTAACTTTTTTTCATTTGCGGTCCCCTAAAAAACTTTGAATGGAGGTGTGGGCCCTTTTGAATTGTAAGTGTGGGTATTCACATACTTTTGATTGATCATAGTTATCTTTCATGGACCCCTGGGGGTCCGCAGACAACAGGTTGAAAACCACCAGTCTAGGTCATTCTGAATCCTCATCCTACTCTCCAGTGTATCTGCTACTCCCCACAGCTTGGTGTCATCTGCAAACTTGCTGCGGGTGCACTCTACACCATCTTCCAAATCACTGATGAAGATTTTGAACAAAACTGGCCCCAGGACCGACCTCTGGGGCCTTCTACTTAAGACTGGTTGCCAATCAGCCATCAAGCCATTGACTGCTAGTCTTTGAGCCTGACAATCAAGCCAGTTTTTAGGGTACATGATAAAGATTTTTTTGGCCGATACTGAAGGCCATTTATTAAATGAGCCCTAATGGCCAATACCGATATGCAGCCTGGCAGCTTGGAGACCAGTGTCTGGATGCGAAGTCTGTGCGAGTGAAGGGGCGTGGGGGGGTTCAGACTGAGGACCCCCATGGCGAGGGAGGGAGTGGGCAGGGGCAGGGACTGCCCAGCTGGGGTGAGGTCCAGGACAGAGCCACGGGCAGCTTGTCTGGGGGGAGTGGGGCGGTTCCCCGCTGCTGCGCGCATCCCCGGGGGAGTCATGGGGGGGCATGTACCCCCCTAGGATCTGTGCACAGGGCAAGGGAGGGCTGCTTGTTGCAGGCTCAGGGTTGGGGGCTGCGCTGGCCTCTTCCCAGTGGAGGGGCTGGTCTGGGGCTGCACTCAGGGTGGGCAGTGGTGACACTGGGGGGGGGCGGGGAGGGAGCTACAGCAAATTTTGGATTAGCTGTAGTCCCCTCATAGCCCCCCTCCCAGCGCCACTGCCGCCCGCCCCGAGCACAGCCCCAGCCCAGCCCCACCACAGGGAAGAGGCCAGGGCAGCTCCTGGCCATGAACCCGCAGCAGGCAGCCTGCTCTCGCCCCACACGCAGATCTGGGGGTCCACACGCCCCTCCATGCCTCCTCCAGGGGTGCATGCAGTGGCGGTGAGCCATCCCCCAGCCCATGCCCCCCAGATGAGCTGCTCATGGCTCCACCCTGCACCCACGCTCCAGCTGAGCAGCGCTGGCCCCTCCCTCACTGTGGGGGCCTCAATCTGCCCCCTTCTCTCCTCTCACACACCTCCCCCCCGCCACAGACTTCCTATCCAGATGCTGGTGTCCAAGCCGCCAGGCTGCATTCCTGGCTGTGCGCATGCACATGGCATTTAATGCTTAGCAAGTGATATAAGCCATGGGCATTCAACCCCTGGCCTGCAGGCTAGATCTGGCTCACAGAGTCACATTATCTGCCTCATCAGGTTTCTCATGGGTCCAATAATTTGGCAGTGGGGCCAGGGTGGCAGTATTAGCTGCTGCTCCCTTTGCTGCCAAACTTCTGGACCCACGGGGAGCCCAGTGGGCTCTGAAAACATAGCCCTGCATACTAGGTTGGGTGCACACAGCCAAATCTGGGTACACGAGGCCCAGTCCTATGAGGGATCTGACTCATGGACTGGCCCCAAACAACTCATCCGGCCCGCAGAGCTGAAAGATTAAGCACCACTGATGTAAACTGCTTTTCACAAGTGGCCGCTACCTGTACTTTCCTCAGTTTCTGAGCTAAGGAACTTGAGAGGGTTAGATCCTGATTTACAGTTGAACCACTGCAATTACAGTCCATGAGAGCTGTGTACTGAATTAACAAATCACTGTTAACATTCTGATTTCTCTGACAAAGTCAAACCATAAGAAATCTCTAACAGGAAACCCCAAATAGCATCCATTTGTATGTCTATGCATTTCCAAGACCCATCTGTAAAGCAGGAATAATACCAATCCTTCTGTTAGGAAGACAACACTAATGTTGTGAAACATTCAGATACTACACTGATGAACATCTCAGAAAAGCCCAGGAGAAAATTGATAATCCTGCATTACAACCAGGATTTGAATGACGTATAATAAATAATGCATGGGGCCACACATGCTGAAATACAAGATATTGAATAGCAGTTCATTCAGTGAGCTGCTGAACTGAATACAGCAGGGGTACCATGGAAAAAAAAATAGTATGCGATCTTGTCATTAGAACCCGTATATTGAAAGTACATGTACAAGAGGGAGAAGGAATTGCCACTTATGGGATTTTTCCTTATTTTGAGTGCTTGACTGTCTACCCATAACATTCTTTTAAGGCACTGTTTGCTAGTAATTACAGAATAAGTTTTGCATATATTCTAAATCCTAGACAACCACTCAAGTATTTGTGAACAAGAAAGAAATTGAGGAGTATATACACTGCAGTGCAAAATCTATTCAAGGTTCTTCAAAGGATGTAGCTATTATTGGCTTCTGTTATCACACAATACCATTATAAAACCAAATGCAACAAAGGTTCTGCTTGACTGTCTATTGCTCAGGTGGCAGCTTAATACAGAAAGTCTACCTGAAGCAGTAACATAACTTGCAATGAATATCCTTCACTTCATGTCAGATCCTAGTTCAGTTTTCCTATTGAAGGTACATGTGGTCACTGATAATTTATTAATAACATTCATGCTGTATGGCATTACCATTGAGAACTCCTGGTGACCCCTTAATATTGCTGCTATGAATCTACAAAGCCCAACGCAGCTTTTTCCAGGTTGATCCTATGTGACATTTTCACCATTATAATTTTCTTAAATTAATGCATCCCTTGTAGCTACCACTTTGTACTTAATTATAATGACAAAGGCAACAAAAGTTCCTTCATAAAGAAATCATTACATTTAAAACTGTTTTTATCCTAGAAACACAAACACTGTAAAGAGTTAGGATAAAATCACTCCGTTTTAAAATTCTTTTCCACTTGAAAGAAAGCAACTGAGATTACAGCAATTCAGTAGAAGCAACTTGAAATATTCCAGATTTACCTTCCACATGCTTTTTACACTGCTGGCCCTTTTGATGTTTATTCAAGTACAAGTGAAAATTTGAGCTTTAATTATTTTTGAAGAATTATATGCTGGTTATGTCTACTAAACCAAAGGACACATTTAATGCATTATCCCAGGACTTAGTTTGCCCCCTTTCCCCAACATCAAACTGGAATTGCACATGTCTCTACAGAGTCCACGATAAGGAAAAAACTCACCATTCTAACTACTTCAGGGTAAGTCTGTTCTGTCAAACAGCCTCTGCTTATTGTGATGTAGTCCACCAGTTCATTAAGAGTGGAGCGCTTGTATTCTTTCATTTTAAGGTCTGATAGTGTGTCCATGAAGTCAAAAATGACACAGCACTGTTGAAGTTTCTTTAGGAACAGTTCAGGCTGCTCTGAAGATGGAACGTCTATGGAACAAGAAAAGAAGTCTTCGTAAGTCTGTTATCTTTTTACATGAAACACTAATTCCTTTTGAAGTGCACTTTCAAAGGAAAGCAGTATCAGTACAGTTTTCATAAAACACTGCTCAAATCATCAACAACGTCGCTGCAGGAATTTCCCTAATATTTAACAGTTTGTATCTTGGATACTGAATTTTAACAGTACTATTTATTCACCTACTACTAAAAAATGAGATTTAATTAGAAGAAGCCAAGACTTACAGAAGAATACAAATTCATGCACATAAACTCTCTCATTGAGTTTCAACCTTTTTTCATTTGGAGACCCCTTTGAAAATTTCAAATGGAGGTGCAGAGCCCTCTGAATTGTAAGTGTGGGTATTTGCACACTTTTGATTGATCATACTCATCTTTTGTAGACCCCTTAGACACACTAAGTAAGGAAGAGCAGTCAGAAATATTACAGACTTAAACGATGAATTAGTATTTCACAAAAAAATGCAGTGCCATACTAAAATCCCATAACAATAAATCTACCGATTCTGTTTTTCCAAACATTTCCACAGATTTCATTATTTCCACATTGACAGTTTCTGTAATAAAATTGGTTGTAATTTTGCCAGTAGTCAGTGAAGTTTTTGGCTCACAAAAGCAGTGGGATACATTGCCCTTTACTGTATGCTATCTGGTGTCTATATAACCAGCCATTATTTTCCCCAGTGCTGTAAAGTATTCTTGGGTGGTAATGTAGGAAGTGTAATTGTTGCTTTTCTTTCTCTTGCTAGTCTTCCTGGGTGAGGGGCTTAGCAAAACTACATTAAGTAAAAACAGACTAAAAGGCACTATCAGATGTCTGTTTGAACAGTTTCACCTTACTTAGAAGGATGGGCAGATAATCTACTATTCTATCAACAGAACAGGTAGAAAACTAGATTTATTTTGTTTTCATGTACACAGGGGCCACCAGTGATGGACAACTCTTTTAAAGGAATCTTGATTTTTATTACATTTAAGACACCAGGCAACTGAAAAACTTCTCCCATTCCAACTCCTAAGTCTTTATTAAGAAATGGTTGCTTTGCATCAGCATGAATTAGCCAAATGCCCTTCAAAGATGACTACAAAATGGACACATTTATCTTATTCATTTGTTAAACTAGAAACAGAATTATACTCCACGCAAGTTTGCAATGTATACTGCTAATAATCCACAAAAAAACCCAATTACATCTATACTTTCCTCTCTCAGAGCAAGTTGTGTATTCTTTTATATACACTTCAAATTTCTTGAACTTGACATGCATTAGTGCACATGAGGACAGCATTTTTGACCAGCTGTTTATCATCGCGGCATGGTAATCATCAGGTTAAAGAAAACTGGAGATAAAAGGAATTTGCTAACTAACACAGAGTAGATAAAACCCAATGTTTTTTTTTCTTAAAAAGAATTTTAAAAAATCAGATTTTTCTAAAATTTAATTGTAGTTTTGTGTTTTTTGTTACGATACTTTACAAAAATTAACCTATATAAAGGTAGTTTTAATTTAAGATATGTTAGAGCTCAAAGATATCATCATGGAATAGGAATTATAACTTCTAATTATATATTATTATATTATGAAACAATATATTCATGGAACCTTTGTAGAAAAGGAGCCAGCAGGAGCCTTGAGGACTGAAAACTAAATCCTTTTCCCTCCCCACCCATTCCAGGCTTCCCCCCAGCCCTTCAGGGTTCCCTGCCCCAACATCAAGGCTCCCCCCAACATCAGCAGCTTACTTTTGCCTGCAAACGCTGTCCAGCCACTGCCGCTGCTACTCTTCCCTGAGCTGAGTCCTACCTAGAGAGCTGCGGTAGCACCCAGGCAAGATGGTTCTCCTTTCACGCCTGCGCCCTGGGACAGCGCCAGCAGCCAAAAGTAAGCCCAGGGACTAGAGGGGGTAAGCAGGGATATGGGGTGCTGCAGAAGCAGGCCCGATCCGAGTTGGTGGAGCATGGGGATGGGGTTGGGGGGTGGCTGCCCAATTGGAGGGGAGCAGAGGAAGCAATGGGCCCAATCTGAGCCAGGGCAGAGAGGGGGGTGGGTGGAGTGTTTACGCAGATGTGTAGCCTAGAGTGCCTACATGTTAGTGTGACAGGAGCCAGGTATCACAGATCAAAGATAAACCTAGCTTGGGGTGGTGCAACTTTAAGCTGCCTAAAGAGTCCTTAAAACTAATTTCATGTGTTAATGTATGGACAATCCAGGGGCTAAGAGCTCCAGGAGGCTCCTAAAACTAACATGGAACAAGGCCAATAGACACCTGGCTTTATTCCAGGTCACAAAATTCTTTCACACATTTCGTGAGCGCTGCAAAAGTTGTCTCAGAGCCAGAGAAGACAGAGATAGGCATCAGCAGTGTTGTGCTAATACTGCAGCTTGTACCCACATCCTAGTCCTGCAGGTTTTGCATAGATGCTACATAGGAGAGGCAACAGAGACTGGTGTCCTACAAAACTCCAGAGAGAAGAACCACCCATCAGTAGGTACCTGCCAAATTTGTGGTGGAAATGGGCTGTGTGGCAGCTCCTCTAATCTTGCCGGCTCCCCCGCATGCAAGCTGATTGGCAGAGGGGCCCCATTGCTCACTCCAGATCAGTGGAAAGGTGAAAACAACCATTTTAAATATGGCACCATTATTGCCTCCCCCCTCTGATCGGCTGCCCCCCCAACAGCTCCACTGCTTGGTCTCGACCGGTCAGGAGGCAAAAATGGTCCACATTTAAAACCACAGTTTTTGTCTTCCCGCCGATAAGAAGCAAGCAGCAAGGCCCCTCTGCCAATCAGCAGCTGGGGGGCGATGTGGAGGAACCTGCAAGATTAAAGGAGCCAGCCCACTTCTGCTGC
This sequence comes from Crocodylus siamensis, assembly GCF_052110815.1. Lineage (NCBI taxonomy): Eukaryota > Metazoa > Chordata > Crocodylia > Crocodylidae > Crocodylus > Crocodylus siamensis. Next base: position 282,182,021 of record NC_143396.1, on the reverse strand, counting down.
AAATTTGGTAGGTCCCTACCCACCAGCATTTCCTGGGAATTATTAGACAGTACTGATCCAAGCTATCCTAGAGCCATTACTTTTCCCTTTTCTAACTTACAAAGCTGTGCCAGCAACCCCCCATGAGGGTCTGATAACAAATCAAAGAATAGCAGTAAAGAGATCTAGCCTCTGGCTAGTGCATTATGATAATCAACAACTTCCATGTACATCACTTCCAGACAAGCTGCCAGTCTGCAATCCTACTGAATGACTGAATGAGGTCAAGGACAGGGGGATGAATGAGATCTGGAGTTATGTAACCACCTTCTTGATCACCTTTCCCAAGAAAAGAGAACTTCAGGATTGGGAGTTGGTTGACTGGAGCCCAGAATTTGCTTCTTTTTGCTTCTTTTTTTTCTTTCTTCTCCCCCCCGCCCAAATAAAGAGGCTTATATGGGGAATATTTGAGAATTTCTGTAACAGTAACTCTCAATCACATGATCTATGGTTGCACTGATTGTCACATTGTCTTTGCACTGTGGTAAGCACTGGGACGTTCTAAAACAGTGTATTATGCAAATAACTAGCTGAAACCTGCAAAACATTTGCTATTACATTTTTATTGCAAAAGTATTTCTTTAAATACAGGATTTTTAGTTATCCTTTGACCGAATACTGTAACAGCATCACAGAGCCCCTGAGCTGCAGAGGAACCCGGTGCTTCCCTCTGAAGGGGTGGCGCCCCAGGCAGCACCCACCTGCTGGCACTCTGCCCAGGCAGCTCCAAGGAGCACTGCTGCCATGCAGGGAAGCACCAGGGCCCCCTGCAGCTCACCCCCCAGCCACAGGAGAGGCAAGCAGGTAGGCTCCCCGGCCTACCCCCCTGCATCTGGCCACCAGAGGTACACTTATTAAAAGACATGAAAATGTAAAACTAAAAAATAATAATGTAATAAGCAACTCTAAAGTCCTAATTGGATTTATATATATCAAAGTTCATTTAGAAGCAAGTTATATAGCTTATCTAAAATTTACAATCATGCTTGTTACAACCCTAACCACATCAAACGTAGTTAAAGGGCATTACAATTACCAAAACACAAAAGTTTTGTTGATTAAAATTGTGGGCAAAAAATAAAGCAATTTTTTTCAAACAGAAATCTCCCAGGAACCTAGGTGGAATTTCCTGTAAGCCTCACTGCATATCTGCAAACCACTCTAACCCTGCCATTGCAAGCTTCTCTCTTCTATATACAAGTTATGAAAACTCCTGGATGCATCTCTTCTTTAACAAGAGAAACACCAATTAAGCAATGAATTAAAGCAGCGATTACTCTTTTAGAAAAAATGAAATGTAATGCAGTTTTTAAATTTATTCTGGGGTTACATGAGGAATGGAATGACACTTAAAACCCATGTTTTTCCAGTTGCCGACAACTGAAAGACTGCTTGACCAGGTACAAAAATTACACTTTTACTGGTATAAGTGATCAGATACTGGTCTATAACCATAACAGAACAGAAAAGTTCAGCATACAAAACCGGTCTAGACCTGTAACAGAAGACAGGCTCAGCACACATAGACTGGTTTAAAAACGGTGGAACGGGGTCTATGATTTGCCCCCCCAAAGAGTGAATCTGTGCTCTCCTCACTTAAGATAAAGGTAACGAGGGACGCAGGGAAGCAGGATATGCTCAGCACGAGAGGAAAGGGAGGCACAAAAAATGACAAATCAATCTTCTATGTTCTCTTGCGTCAACTATTTTGAAAGCTTTCAAGCATCTTTTCCTCATTCTATACCTTAGAGATAAAGAGATTACATAAAGGATCTCTGAACCTCTCTTCACAGACTGAAATCTTGAGTGTAACTTACATAATCAAAACTGAATCAGAATAGTGGGAATTGGCAATATAAATTGATATTCAAGTCACTTTATCTTTAGAGCTGATGTTACAGGCAGCCTCTCTCTACCAATGTATCTGCAAATCCGGTTTACTGTTTCCATCACAGCCACTAGAAAGAAAACCCTACCACAAATAAAGGATGATCACATTATTGTTTCCACGGCACAAACCGCATTACCTATTTCTAGTTATAAGTGCATGGTGTTTACTTGAGGTATGCTGACATGCATAGTGACACACTTTGGAAGAATGGCTATTACAGTCAATACAGCGGATGACTTTACTACATATGTGTAATAATCGCATCATAATGAGATCAAAGGGAGAGCTTAGAACCACTACAGCTAGCTGGTTTTAATTCCTATACCACAACAAAGAAATCAGAAAAATCCCCCCAAAGGGGAAGGTATAGACAAGAAACGGATACAACAAATAACATTTAACAACCAAAACCAGAACAAATTCCTCTAGAGCCAAGTTAAATCTCTAGAGCAGTGGTGGACAAAATATGGCCCGCAGGCCAGATCCAGCCCACCAATTGACTGGATCCAGCCTGTGGTGGGGTGCCTGCCAAGTGATGGGATCTGGCCTGAGGCTGGCCCCGCAGTGCTCCACATGGGGCCAAACGTCGCCCAGGGGCAGCCCAAGCCACACTCAAGCCCACACCCATCATTCCCAGTCCGGGCCAATGTGTTCAGCTTCCAGCAGAGCTGCTCTTGGTACACGTGCCCAGGCGCTGCTCAAGTCCCCTCACCTCCGGCGGTGGCTCCTTCTGCTCCTGTTGCGCCGCCCCAGGCGGGGAGGAAGCTTCGCCTGGGAAGTTCCTGCCCCAGTGGGCAGGGCTCCAGCTCCGGACTTGGCACAGGAGGCCATTGGGTGGAAGGCAGCTGGGACCTTCAGCCAGGTGGCTCCTGCCCCAGCACATGGGGCTCCAGCTCCTGGCTCCCTTCCACCTGCCCTGGCGCACAGGGCCGAGTGGGTAGAAAGAAGCTGCAGGCAGAGCCATGTGTGCCAGGACTGGAGCTGCTCAGCTGAAGTGGCTTCCTCCAAACCCAGAGCGGCGCAGTAGGAGCTGCAGCTGGAGGTGAAGAGGGCTGAGCAGCACCTTGGCAGCTGCAGCCACACCAAAAGCAGCCCCGCCAGTAAGCAGCAGACATGGGCTGGAGCATGGCATGGGCTGCCCCAGGCAGGACTTGGCCCCATGTGGAGCGCCGTGGGGGCATCTGTGGATCACGAAACCCAGGTGGGCTTTGCTGCACACTCCCCTTGCTGCCTCCTCCCTACCCTCATCTCCAGTTGACCCCTGGGACCTAGCATCAAGTTGCCCCCCACACATATGTCAGCACCCCCCTATAGGGCAGGAGTGTGCAGGGATTGTGGCTCTACCCCAGGGCCTGGCCTTGTGCTGTCACCACCCCACAACACACCCTGCCCTCCTGCAGCCCTGTCCCACATAGGAAGTTTTGGTGAGTTGTTGCAGTGGCGAGGGGATGCGGGGAGAGGATGCTGACCCAGCCCACGACATCTCATCAAAACTCTCTCTGTGACGCACCCCCATGCCCAAATTGCCCCCCCTTCCTCTAGAGTGTCTATCAAGGTGTGTGTGTGTTTGGGGGGGATAAAGATCACCACAGTTTGACCAAAGTGGTGAGCCAGAAAAATGGTTACTGCAGGTTGATTCCATTAGAAAAAATTGGCTACATTTTCCTTTGAGGCAAGCCCATATTTTTACGTGTAGTGCACCGAGTCGTATGTCCATGAAGGCATCAGGAATCAATCAAGTGTGAATGCAACATCTGCGCACGGTTCCAGGCCTCTCATTCAGCTAGTCTCAGGGCCACAGGCCCAGCACTTGTTTAGACTGTTTCCTTAACTTTTCTGTGCCTGTTTCTTTCACATGCTTTCTGGCCTTTTTGCTTGTCTTCCACAAATGGATACAAAAACCTTCAGAAAGCTCTGCTGCACATGACTTCATGAACTACATGCACCCTGCATGTATTTCTGGGCTGAGCAGTGACATTCATCTGCTTTTGGGTTGGAGGCCGCAATTGTTTCAGGCTTACAGACAGTAACAGAACAGGTAGCCAGTTCTCTAAAAGGCTCAGTTTAAATGAATTACAGCAGTTATGCTGCACGAAGAATATTCTGCAATCTCCATAAATACGAACTAAGGCAGAGAACAAAAATTAGTTTAACTGATGCCCAACAGACAGAAGTCCCACTGTTTGCATGGAAATTTCGTTTATTTTTTTTAAAGAAGAAAAAAAGCTTTGTGACACTTTTAACCCCTAAAAGTTGTACTGAATACTACAATGCTTTCTTATTTTCAATTATTAACATTAAATTACCCCAGAAAGTAAGATGACTATGATAACAGATGAATGTAAAACAATCTTTATAAACCAGCACATAAAAGTAGGAATGCACGATACAACCAGCACATCATATGCTTTACTTAAGCTGAAGGCACATCAGAAGTTATAGTTTTAATAAAAATAATCACTTTTGTGAGTTACAGCAGAAATAGTCATCTTGACATTTCCAAGACAAAGACTTTTCTTGCAACAAAATTAATTTAAGGGCTACAAGTTTGACTGTTTCCTCTTTTGCTCTTCAAGATGTATAAAAATAAAGTTACTTATCAGCCATCTTGATTTACTAGCATATGTTCACACTGAACTAATTGGGTTGAAGTTATTCATAATCCAGCTGTAACAAAAATAAAGGTTTTAAGAAAAAAACAATCTAACAGAAGTGTATGGACAAATTTATCAACAGGTCTCATTAGCATTCTTAGAAAAGCAATTCTAAAGAGTTAATAATTTCAGTTTTTCTCCAAGTAATCCTAACCAAAGTCTGCATATTCCTGCTGGACATCCTCATTACCCTTAGCTACTCTTTCCCCCCCACCCCCATAAAGCCATCAAGATACGACAACATTAATGTGGACACAGCAGTGCTTTACAAAGCACATGCAGCACAGCACCTTCATTGTTATACAATACAGTCACTGTAATAAAAACAACAAATTTTATTAATGACTTAAATATTTACTTAAGGATTAAGTTGAACAAAAAAATATGTGTACTAGCTGTTCACCTCAGGAAAGCTGGCTTCAAGCCTTTCATAAGATCACAGACGACAGTGTAATCACGCCTATACAAATTCTGTGCTGAGCACCCAGGACCACTGCTGAGAAACAAACCCTGCCTGTTCACTCCTGCTCCACCACACCTGGCAGTTCAGAGCAGTGGATCTCTCAAAGGGATCTTGAACGTGTGCCTCAACACAGCTCTCAGCACCAGAGAGCCTGAAAGTGGTGCTACGACATGCCTGAAGCACTGTGGAGCAGGACTCTGAAAAATTTCAGCAGCTGTTTCATTTCAGAAGCGTTTCAGGCCATTTCAGCACCCGAAAAACACCGAACCCAAATCGAAACAGAAGGCTCAGAAACTTCTCTGAAACCAAACAAGGCATCCAAAACATTTCAGAAACGTTTTGGAAAATTTCAGAGCTGGGCTTGCAGGAACCAGCTGTAGGCTGCTGCCCTGGTGTGTGACTTGGCTCTGCAGGGAACAGAGATCTGCGCCGGGGGTCTCCCCACTGCCGCTGGCCACCCTGCGCAGCCCTGGAGATGCAGGGCTGAACAGAGCAGGCAGCAATGGGAAAGAGACCCCAATGCAGATCTCTGCTCCCAGCAGAGTCAGGTCACACAGCAAAGCAGAGCTAGTCCCTGCCGTGCAACTTGGCTCCGCAGGGAGCAGAGATCCAGGGCTGCAAGGGGCAGGCAGTGGTGGCAAGGAGACCCCAGCTCAGATCTCTGCTCCCTGTGGAGCCCGGTCACGTGGCAGGGCTGTGCTGGTCCCTGCCGTGTGACCTGGCTCCGCAGGGAGCAGAGATCCGTGCTGAGGTCTCCTTGCAACTGTTGCGTGCCCTGCACCGCCCCACGTCACTGGGCCGGCGTGGGGTGGGCAGCAGCGGCAAGGAGACCGCTGGCACAGATCTCTGCTCCCTGCGGAGCCAAGTTGAACGGCAGGAACCAGCAGGCTTGCTTGCTGCTCTGTGCTGCTTCTCTGCCTTGCAACCTGGCATGACAAGGATCAGAAATCCACGTGGAGATCTCCTTGCCTGCATGGAGGGCAGCGGCCCTACCCCAGAAGAGCCACCCATGGCCCCATCCTGCTCCCCGCTGGGGCCCCAAGTCCCACCCAGCTGGGTAGGGCTGTGCAAAGCTTCCCTTGCAGCTTGTTCGAAACAGATTCGGAGGGAGAATCTTCAAAACAGATTCAGCCAAAACGAAACAGAATAGCGATCCAAAATGCCAAAACAAATCAGCTTCCTCTGAAATGGCCAAATCTGAAACCAAATCGAAACACAGCTGTTTTGCACAGCCCTATTGCAGAGTTATCTATTCTGCCTAATCACTGGACTCAGGTGTGACCAGAGTGGGAACCATGGGGTGGGACGTGACTTGAGTTACAATGACACTTGCCTTTTTCCACATTATAAGCCCACCACAGACTTGTGACAACATAAGTCTTGGACTAGAATGAACAGTAAATAGGCTGTAAAAACTGTCTACTCATGCTACACTTCCCCCCAAATTAGCATTATCAGATTATCCCAATTACTATAAAATTCATCATCACTATGTTATAAAGGTAACCATAACTGGGCATTTCTGTTACTCATTAGCTATGAAGAGGTACCACATGTGCAGTAAAGATGATTATCTTCTACCTTAGCAATTTTAAGTGACAAATTGTTAAATTTTGGGGGGGATGGGGTTGACCTGACTTGAATTCAAACCGCATGTGAAACAATGTAGCCAAAAAGAAAACAAGCCAATTTTTTATCTCACTTAAACCATCAGGACTTGCTAACTTCTACACACCAGAACTCTCCACTCAGATACTTTCCCCAACGACCAACACTATTCTCTGCCCAATATGTCACCAGATTAATTAAAATAAACTTCCCAAATGTTTGATCAACCCTTTTACTGATGCATCTACAATCCTGTGTCCTGCTGGAATGTCCAGTTCTCGTTAAATACCTGTTTTCCTTGAGACAAATAACTCAAACCCTTCTATAATACTGGTTCTTGTCAGCCATGCGATCTTTTTCATGGATGGTTTTGTAATGCAAGCATCTGCTCCTGGGATTTCACAGACAATAGGGCTAGAAGGGACCTCAAAAGATCATTACATCCAGCACCCTGCCCAAAGGCAGGAAGTCAGCTAGGGTCAAAGGGTGTCTGCCAGGTGGGATCAGGAGCTCCAGGCCCCGCCCACTCCCACAGAGAATCCCCGCCCTCAGGATCGAAGGCCCCACTGGCCTGCACACATGCCCCACCACCAGCTCCAGGCCCCGCCCATTCACTCCAGCTCTTCCAGAGCATGCAGTCACTCTTCGGCTCCAGAGCATCACCATGACTCCCTACAGCTACCGTATGGCCCCCATTTCGCGCCTGCTTCAGTTGCCCAGCCAGAAGTGCCCCCCGGTGCTGCCGCACAGACCCAGAGCCCCTTGGCCCCTGCGCTACATCTCCTGGTGGGCGCTGCAGTGGCACCGGGAACCGGGCCTGGGTCGGGAAAGAGGCACCACATGGAGGGGCACTGCAGTGGCAGGAACAGCACAGGCTGCAGGATCTCGCTCCCTGCACAGACCCCAGCCCTGCCACAGGGGCACTCAGCTGCCAGGGCTGCAGGGCCAGGGACCCGGGTCTGCAGCCCCCTACCCCCAGCTGAAGGCTACGGTGGATGCTGCAGCAGAGCAAAACCCAGCTCCCACACCCCTTGCCTGCTTGGGCAGGGGTGAGGCCGGATCCCCACCCCAAGGGACAGGGGGAAAATTATACATTTCCACTGAAAAGCTAAAATATTAATATACATTTAAGTAAGTTTAGACAAATACAGAATTATGCAAATTATAAAGCACTATATAAAAGCATTGAAACCATTTCTGAACAACCCAAGTGCAGTTTTATTCTGAAAAAGTGACTAAAATGGCACCATTTCTCTCTCAATAGTGTCAAAATCAAAGGTGCTCAATTTGCATATGAAATGGTATTTTGCCAACTACCAGGCTTGTGAAATTTAAGAGACTGAAAGCACAGGTAGGTTTTTCCTCTTTTGAACATCACCACCAGTTACAAGTGTTCTGTAGAACAAACATCTCTCTCTACAAATCACTTTTATCAACCATTTTGCCTGACTTAACTACCTGGCCCAGCAACTGGAACTTAGGAAACAATTCTATTGGTGACAGAAAAAAAAAGCAAAAAAAAAAGCAGAACACAAGAGTTGTCAATACTATGAATGCCTTATGGAGGCAATAATCACTCGTTTATAACAAGCTATTTTTTCAAGGCTGTTTATCAAATCCTACTCTTTATATTTAATCATTATACAGGCAGAACAGAATTTAGGCACAGGGGTCCAAAAAAGTAGGGTTCAACTGGCACCAGCATTACTTTCACAGATATATAAACTACGGGCTAAACTCCCTTTCTCCTGCCTGCACATAAAAGGAAGTCTGAAACTGCAGCACTGACAGACTGCTCCTAGTTTTCTCGATATCTGTGGTTAGCTAGAGGCGCAGCCTAAAACAAGTTCTGCCATTGTCACTGCCTCTGCTGATCATCAGTGCTGAACCCCACGGCTTCAATTAGAAAGTTTATCCTCCTGAGCAAAACGCATTCTCTGAGCAACTTGTGGTTTCTGTCTTAAGCTTAAGTTGTGAATATGGCAAGGATACCCAGAAAGTTACAGGACTGAGTCTCTCCCCAAAACTTACTGAAACTCTATGAACTGCCTCATTTCCCACAAAATATTACTTTGCAGGTATGAGATGGGCGCCAAGGCGGTGGCAGTACTGTAGACCCACACTTCCCTACTGAGTTCAGTCCCTCCAAATGGTATGCGTGGATATCACTGTAAGAAGAACCTAGCCCACTCTTGGTCCTCTCATAAAAGCAATAAAAATCCAAAAAGTAAATAAGAAATTTTTTTTTTCCATAAATGGTCAGTATTGTTTAGCTCATTTTAATCCAAAATCCTCTATTTACTAGAACAGTGTTTCTCAACCTGTGGATCATGAACCCAAAAGTGGGTCACAAGAATGTATGAAAGTGTCATGAACAAACTTACAAAATGGGGCAATAAACTTTAAAAATGGATTCTCCCTTAAAAGTAGGAAAACGTAGGAAACAGGTTTTCCCTTGCAGGCCGACACACTTTCAGCCTGCAAAGGGCTGATTGGGGCCCTCCCTTGCCCCAAACATCCCCACCGTCCCACACACTAGGGGCTGGGACCTGGGGATGGGGGCAGCGGGTCAGGAGTGAGCAGCACTGGGTCAGGACTGGCCACGGATATTTACAAATGGGTCCCAATACAAAAAAGGATGAGAACCACTGGACTAGCAGATAGCAGCCCCCATAACAGGGCACAAGCAGCAACAGTTTTATTTTCCTGCATTTGCCAACGTGCCTCAATTCTGATACATAGCAGTCCTATTTAGAGTTGCAAAGATTTTCCTCTGTCCATGCTTAGTCCGCTGAGACTTGTCCATGACAGCAATAACTGTGCTGGTGACTGCTGTATGGTGAACATCTATCCACTTGGAACTGGACTAAAACCACCAGCTCATTTGTCAGAAGCCACTAAAGAGCCATAGTGAAATTTCACTATGTACTTATACTTTACCAAGAGCACATGGTTCAAAGAAGTGTGTTAATGGAAAGCAACAGAAAGATTAAGTGCTACCTCCAGGCTAGTGGAAAGCTGCCAACATGCCCCTGGTTTGCCAAGTTTAGATGCCCTCATTGATCTTTTGCTTAATATGATGAAGCTGTTATGGTTGAGCTAACATATAACAAGCTGTCCAGGCACTGTTTAGAGGGCCAGAAGGCTTTGTGGCCACCAAATAAACCAAAGTATTGGAGTAGGGGTTACAAACCTCCATCTAGGGTCTAGTAAATCCAGCTCCAAATTCTGTGCTGTAGCTGGCTCCACAGTACATGTGCCCAGTTCTAGTAGACAGCCCTTCTGCTTGAATGACTATCAGCCCAAAAATAGAAGTTCAATGAAAAATCTTGAAGTGGTTGGCTAGCCCAGAAAGCATATCCAAGATAACTACGCTATGCAAACCAAGAATGTGCATCTGCTGGCAGTACTGGCTGCAAACCATGCAAAAGTTTATTTTGACAGATTTAAGGAAGAGGTATTTCCCCTCTTATACGCTGTTCAATAGCGTAGGTAAAAATCTGAACTGTTTTATCCTATCAGAATGTAAAATTTTTCAAATTCTCAATATCCTAGTGTGGTAGCAGGGGGAAAAGTTAAATCATGCAAATTCACCATGCTTTTGCAAAAAGTTGTGTGGGGTAGATTCATTTATATGGAATTCAGATTCTCCAGAACTGATTCATGTTACCTTTTATTGCAACTGTTGCACGTTTCAGCACAGGTAGATTCATTACATGGAATCTACATATACAATATAGCCATGATATTCCTTTATCACGTATTCCTTTGACCAAATTTGAATTACCAACAGCCTTGTCTACCACATACTACCACAGTACCTGAATACCCCCCGTAAGTGCCTTAAGTAACATGACTAACATCTGTCAAGCCTGTTCTTTCTTCTTTGCCCTAGGGGAAGAAGCATATTCAATGACAAAGAAACAGTTGTTCCTCCCAAAGATCTTATAGTTTTGGGAATTGCTGATAAACACACAGAAAGAAGTTGCTGTATGTCAGAGAATGGCTGAAGTTACGTCTCTGATGGAGTTCATTTGAGTCTTGGGCCAGTCCTGAAGAAAGCACTGTTTCTGTTACATTTGAGGTTTGTTTAGTGCAGTAGTTTCCCTCATGCCACAGAAGTTGCTGATCTTGGCCTTCATCATTTATTCTGCTTTCTTATGTCCTGAATCTAAGGCATTGAGCATTTTAGAGATAAGGATGGAGACCATGGTCTTGATGCAGTATTTTTTGGGAAGCCAGTAGAAGGAGCACAAAATAGTTTCGCCCATTCACCATAGTCAACGCCAGAGTAGAAAGATGCTCCAGTCCTCCATACCAGTTGGAGTACATACGGCTGCGTCCTCACATATAAACATAGCTGTACTCCAGCCACGAGGTGATGAAAGCATGAAAAAATAAAACGTGGCTGTTGCTTGCTAAGACAGAATGGAGTTCCCTAGCTAACAGGAGAAAGTACAAAGGATTCATCACAGTTGCTGTTATATGAGAGCTTAGCATTTGCGAGGCATCTATGAGCACTTCAAAACTATGGACTTAATTATTCCACTGTGGTTGTTTGCATTCAACAAAATAAAAAACAGACTGTGCTGTGGCTGCAAACTTCTCTACCAAGTGGTTTGCTCTGACCACAAGTGAGACTTACCTTGTTCAGCTTCAGCCAGCTGTTCCTTCATCCAGGGTCATGTATAAGGGCCACACTATACTATCCAATCTCTTGTGATGGGAAAAGTCCTCTTAGAAGAACAGATTTATTAGTAAAGCAAACAGCCTTTTTCATGTCAGCCAATCTACCAACTTAATCAGCCTGGGTTATTACAAAAAAAAAAAAAAATCTATTGCAGAACATCATTTTCCTTCTTGCAATTATTGTCTGATTTCTTCCATATTCACTAATGCTGAGAAAATTATCACCCTGAATAATACAGTATTTCTTCAACAGTTGTTTGACTACTTTCTGCACAATGAACTCAGTGAGACCTTCTCCCAATCTAGTTTTATTCTCCAGTATAGAAAAGTGTCATATACTGAAGTATTTGTCAATCATCACATTCTTATATTTTCCTATCAACTTGCCCAGTTAATTTTCCTTGTAGGTGTCATTTGTTCTTTCTGTTTTATATTTCTAAGACATCCACTGTTCCTCTAAAACAGGGGTTCTTAACCTTCTTTGTGCCATGGACCCCTTTGGCAGTCTGGTAAAGCCTATGGACCCCTTCTCAGAATAATGAGAGTCTGTAGACAGGAAGACTGTGATCACGTGCGATCTAGCGGCGGGTCTAATAACTACCGTAATTTTGAAATAGTGATGAGAGTAAACGATATTTCGAGATATCTACAACAACTGTAATGTAATATGAAAACATCTGTGATTTCTATTGGTGACAAAGTCACAGGTACTGCTAATACTACTGTGGTTTGTTGCCTACATTCATAGTTGAAGGAAGTGCTAAATTTCAGTTAGCGGTTAGTGAAAATAAAGATGTAATTTTTTTCCCCATCCAAGATCACGGACCCCCTGAAATCTATCCACAGACCCCTTGGGGGTCCGTGAACCCCAGGTTAAGAACCCCTGCTCTAAAAGTAGCATGCATCTCCTCTACTCTCGCCCAATGAAGCTGCTCAAATGACAGGTTTTAAAACTACCTACAGACAAGAGACTCTACTACTAATGCTTGCTTGCAATTAGATGTAGTTGCCATCTAGTATCTTTATGTTTAGAGTGCTTTTGCTAAAAAAATTCAAATTCTGACTCAATTAGAGGATCCAACTACTGTATTTACTCAAATAGAAGATAACCCCAATTATAAAATAACCCCCCCAATAATTAGATTCTATATATGGAAAATGTATAAAGTCTGTTATAATTTTCCAGGTATGGAATCTAATTATTGAAGGTTTGGCTTGAATTTGTCCTTCTCCCGCTGCTACAGCAGGGAAAATAAATCGGGGGGGGGGGGGGGGTGTCAGGTAGCCCCTTTGCTCCCTTGTTTCTTCCCAATTTCTTTTTCCCTGGCAGCCCCTTCTCCCTATCATTACTGTGAGACCCTGCTCTCCCTGAGCACATGGAAGCGATGAGAAAATTTGAAAACTAATCAGAAATTAAACATGGCTGTAGCAATTTGCAAATAACACCCATGCACTCAGTTTCTCCAGAATCGATTCATGTTACTTTTTATTGCAACTGCGGCAGGTTTCAGCACAGGTATGCCATGAACACATACCTGTGAGCAGCACTTTGGCACCTATTTATGTGTAGCACAAACTATGCATGATGTTAGTCCAGAGCCAAAGTCTTGTGATTTATCACATAGTTCACAGGGCTGGGCCCAACCATAGTCACCACGGCATTTCAATCCATGGTGACCCAAAGCTCAGCACTGCTCAGTGTGCGTGAATGTACTGCAGACATCCCCGACAAAGGACCCATGTGGTAATTAGCCCCACTCATGACTGGAACCACGTGTTCTTGTCACAAGTCCAGGGGTGCTCCAAAAATTTATGTGCAGATGAGACCAGAGCAACCTGGTCCGACTTCACCTCACAAACAGTGCGGCCACACTAATCGTACGTGCCAGGCTGAGAGAGGAGAGAGGGATTCTGGGTTAACCGTATGCAGTAATGTGGCTCATCATGATGTGGAGAAGAGTCAATGGTAAAGGGAACTGTACTTAATGGGCACTATACCTCATTCAAATGGGCTGCACTAACCTATCCTTGTGATAGGTGCCCATCAGCATGTTTGCCCAATGTAGGCCATGGTTTGTTGATTTTTTGTTTTTGCTTTTTTTTTTTTTTTATAGTCATGCTCAGTGTTGACTACATTTAATCAAGTTCACAGTTGGTTTCCACTACTGAGCACATGCTGTTTTTGGCAGCAGTTTAATGACAGAAAACGTATTTAGCGAGACTTCCTTGCATGTGATTGTAAGACAAAAGGTTTTTTCCCCCATGCCAATTGGAGGGAAAATCTTTGCCTTGTATTTGCGTAAATACAGTATATCTTGTGTGATATTGCATTATACTTTACATCTATTTTCACTACCACCTCAAAACAGAGCTTTGACCCAATTTCTGAATACTTTTATTTTTCTACAGAACTATCATTTACAAATCCAAAAATTACCTGATGAGCATGGGAATCTCTTTCATATCATCTCTATCTTTGATCAATTCAGCAGATGCTGCAAATCCCCGAGACAAAATGTATCTACCTGTACATGTCTGTACATGCATCAACCACTACAGTTTTGTCTAGAAGAATTTATAGGTCTTACTGTGCAAATAATTTTGTGGTAATCATTATACCTTGGCAGCTCTGAAGTTCATTGTAAGCTGTTTCTACTCCAAGTCAGCAACTGTGCCACTGGGTCCCCTTTACTACTCTAAATAAAGAATTTACTAAAACAACTGTACTATTTTTATTTATGAAAGAATTATTATTTCTTTATTTTTGGTGCTAATTATTTATTTAAGAATTCCAATAAATTTAATTCATGGAAATGAACTAAGTTATTACTGGACACCTGGAAGCTGCATAGACGTGGATATATCCAATGTTAACTCATTATTGTTACACAGCCAAAGATCTCATCCTTACGCACACAGGTTTTACACTGCAAAATAAAGATAAATCAGTTACTGATAATGGAATGTCAGTTGCGTATCGGACAACAGAGCTGGTGCCATTAGCCTTGTGAACCGGTATGGCGATAAATTTAGGTATCAATAACAGATCAATACCTTGCCCTTTAACGAAATAGGAAGATGAAATTTCCCAAACCTAAACAAATCAAAATCATACCAAGTCTTTGCCACAATTACCGATAACAAATTTGCCAACACTGGGATCTCACTGCAGACATATGCTGGGCTAAGACAATCATCTAAATCAGTGGGCCTCAATCTTTTGGCCCTGCAGGCCGAACGAGTGGTGTAGAGCTGCTCCATGCACTAGGATCAGGCTCTGCACAGTCTCAGCTGGCCCCTATATGCCTCGATCAGCCCCGTTCTGTGACTTGTCTCTCTGCTCCCCATCTAGCGCAGGGTCAAGCTATTCAGCCTGTGGGATTCCCCATGGGTCGGTAAATGTGGCAGCAGGGGAGTGGCCACTGCTCCCTCATCACCAAAGATCTGGACCCAGGAGAATCCTTATGGACAAAATGACACAGATCAGTGGGCTGCATCTGGTCCGCAGGCCAAGGGTTGAGCACCCCTGAACTAAACGAACACCGACCAGACTGAACTGTGGTTTCCAAGCACTACGCACTCATAAATATAAAACTATCCATGAATACTCAAAAGCTACCGTTAATCTTCAACTTCCACTCTACCTAATTAGCTGCTAGCAGATACACTCCCATATGGAAGATGATCAACTTTGTGTTTGGTGGACATCACTGACAAGGATAATCCTGCCTCAAGTAGGAGGCTGAACTAGATGACCTCGTGAGGTCCCTTCCTGCCCGAACAGGGTGGTCTGATCCTTTAAGGAGCACCGGTCAGCCCTGCTGAGAAAGCCCAGCTGCAAGGCACTTACATAGGTAGGGAGTATCCTGCTAAGAGCTTTAAAAAGCTCCCAGAAGGGTAAGCCGGGGAAGAGGAAGCAAGTTGTGAATCTGACTGCTTGTTTTAAGAAGGGGGTTGGGCTGCTGTGCTGGGTACCAGAGCCAAAGGGCTCCTCCTCAAATGCCCAGGACAGAGCAGAAGGGTTTTTATTTCATCCATGCATCTGTTGGCTTGTTTGTTTCCTAAAGACAGAGTTACTTGGAAGGACTGGCTGAGGAGCTCTGCAGGGAACACAAGCTCCTGCAGAACCCTGTATGCTAGGTAACCCACTTACACAGCCCAACTTTCCAATGATCCTATGACAATACACACACATCTGGCCATAGGCTATACCCTGGCTGCAACATAAGTCTTTGGTTGAGGTCTTAATCTGACTGAAGTCAATGCAAGTATCACCAGTGACTACAACAATTACATCTGTTTCCCAGTGAAGTCTAACTGGGGAAGCCAGCTGCTTACTAACTGTGCAAAGGAACAATAAGATCACTGAAACCCTCCCAGAGAAATAAATGTGGAAGAAACCTGGCAAGAAAATCTACATTTATTGTTTCCACATGTTAAACCAGAAAATGCCTCTCAGGAAAGCATGTTATCCAAGTACACTTTTGATGAATTAATACAACTAACATCAGAAACACCAAATGTACAAATGCAATGCACAGGTTAAAGCAACATTTACCCAACAAAAAACATATATGCTAATCATATCCAAGAAACTGAGGGCTTTACACTCAAAGTGATAACCTCAAACTCATGCATTCTGCAGCCCACCTACAAAACTCAGAAAGCATCAAGTCCATCAGCAGATATTTCAGCAACATTAACCTGTGCACACATATGCTTAACATATGAAAATAATGGCACCCCCCACTTTTAGGCAAAAGCCCCCAAAAATTCTACTGTCTCATTACTAGTCTTTCCCGTTTACAGAGAACAGTGGTGCTGAACTTGTAGGCTGAATCCACTAAATTTGGCTGCAGCACATGGAATCAGCAGCAAACAGCCTTGCACATCCCCTCCTCTTCCCTGTTCCACACCATACCATTCAGCCCCTCCACAGCCTGGAGGTAAACTCCCTTCTTCTCCCACTCCCTCTCCCCTGACGCCAAAATTGGCAGCCACCTCCTTCCCCTATGGGAAGGTGCACAGTGCAGCTGGGGCGCACACAGCCAGCGTGCCACTCTAAAAGGTTGCGCTCCATTGTCATAGAACATTTCATTTCCTGATGCAACATGTGGGAGTCAAATAAAAGATACAACTGTAAAAATGAAAATTGTTTTAAAGTTCATCCTGGTGCAGCATCCTTTTACCCTGTCACTGAGGCTACAGCACTGTTGTGGGCCTCAACACCACCCATTGGTCAATACACATTCAGTGTGGGTTAGGCAAAGCAGCAATGGAATCTAAAACTGCGCTATTACAATGGCTTAAATGTCCAATAACAATGTCAAAGTGGGACTCTGAACAATGTTCCAGGACAGGGTGAAACTACAGCTACAGGATAAATCCATGCCATGGAGCCAGGGTTAGAGTATGAATGGATTTTACACACACACTTGAACCCCAGTTCCCTTGTCTTCATTTGATACCAAGGCCCAGTCAGCGATCTAAGCACCACCATATTTCTGCCCCTACCCCTCTCTTCTCTGCCTGGGTCACCAGGGTTTCAGCCATCCCAAATCTAACCAAAGCACAAGATCTCGTGGGCTTTACACCAGGCATCTAGTTCTCATCATTTCATTATAAAGCCCACAATTCCTCTCTTGAGAGAAGAAGCCACAGATCCTAGACCCACCCTCTCCGCTGCGTTCCAGCTAGCGATTCGCCGTTAGGCAGCTATGATCCACTCCTTAAGAACCCCTATTACTTCCTTGGGCTGCTCCTCCCTCTGCCTATGCCTGAGTGTCTCTCTCAATGGTATCCTGCAATTCTCCCTCTCTCTCTAGAGCAGTGTCTCTCAACCTGTAGGTCACAACCCAAAAGTGGGTTGCAAGAATATTTGAAAGGGTCACAAACAAACTTTAAAAATGGATTCTCCTTTAAAGGAGAAAAACATGGGAAACCATGGCACTTCCCTTGCAGGCTGGCAGAGTTCCAGCTGGTGAGGGGCTGTTTGGGGCCTCCCCATGCCCCCCCCACACACACCCCTGCCCCACATACTGGGGGGCTTGGGGCCCGGGGGCAGCAGGTCGAGAGTGAGAGGTGCTGGGTCGGGACTGGCCACTGATTCTTATAAATGGGGCCCAGTACAACAGAAACTGCCCATGCACATGTTTTTACCACGCAGTAATACATGCAAGGTCCTTTGTCTTGCAAAGGCAGTCAGAGAAAATACCTTGCATTTACCAGAAAGTAAGTGCAAGCACACAGATAGTTAGAGTAGCCGACATACTGTAAATACACGTTTCAACTTACCACACGATGACCCTTGGTATAGTTTAGTGTCCACAGCTGGAGAAGCGACTGGCCAGTTTACTAACCTTATTTTGGGCTGCTATCCTATTATATTTAGGCTTCATACAAACAAAGGTTTGTTTCACACGCTGTATGTGCCCACTTGCAAAAGTCAGTAAATGTGAATGGGCCTTTCGGAGAGTAATGTAAATTAGTCCAGTTTTATATATTATTGGTCTCAAAAGCGGTTAAAGATTATAGTTTATTTTTTTCATGCAACATCATTTCTACACAAACATTTTATACTGTTATACTTATAAGTTAAAAGATCAGATCACTGTAAAACAAACCACCATTTTCTAGCTTTTCACTAACAATCTGCTTACAAGTACAACCTAGCCTGTATATTAATTCATGAGAAGCCTGAAACATATTTAAACAAATCTGTAAGAGCTGAAATTTAAAAAAAATTTAAGTGTACACTTCCAGAAACAAAAACAAGCAATCAACCAATTCAGAATTAAGTGTCTTGTCACAAAGATCTCTTTCTTATGTATATGATATGGACCATCTGCCTTCATAATGTTATTAACAACGTTCACTAAATTACAAAGCAATGGTTTAGACAGCTCAGGGAGCCTCAATGCTTCTAAGACAACTGGATCTAAAGTATCCGCGTATTTCTTCTTAGCTATTGAAGAGATTATTCTGTTTCCCATGTGATTAGTAAACACGGGTTGTCAACCTAACAGGAATTGGCCTTGGCTGAATGAACAGTTCACAACCAGGAAAAACTAGATCGGCAAGTTTTTCTGGGGGATTAAAAAAAAATGGTCACCAGGAAAAAAAAACTGAATAACCCAAATGAACCTAATAATCTAAGCAATTTAAAAATTGCTGTAATGCTTCTGGTACCACTGGGAAAAAAATGAAATAATCTGAGATAATATAAAATCATATTATTTATCAAAAATATTAGGACATACAAATATGAAAGCATGCATTTTCATATAATAAGTTGACTTGGCTTTACTAAACACATAGTTAGCTGTGTTGGTGTGAAATGAAGCAGAAGGCAGGGTAGATTTGCACCTTATAAATCATCTCTAATATAGTTAGTCTATAGCACAAACTGGAGCTCATTTAATCAGATACTGTGAAAGGATGTGCACAGACCAATGCATAAAATTGAGTGATCTGAATACAAAGGTAGAAAGGGAGAGAGAGAAGGGGGAGGGGAGCAGGGCTGGGAAAGGCAACAAGCAAAGAACCCGTAAGAAAAAAAGGCATCACAAAAGCTAATCCAGGTAATGGGATAAGAATCCATAGTCTCTGTTTAAACCACATTTAACATAATGCAGTCTGTTGATGATTTCTTGTCCCACAATTTTCCATTCAAATCAGTTTTCAGAAGTTTTCTGACTTTGTGGCTTTCTAGAATTCAAGGAAGATCAGTATTGCTTCATGCTTTCATGTAGACATTGCCTTGTCTGTCCAATGTAGGCTGCAAGAGGGTAAGCAGGTGACAGCATATACGATGTTGGCAGGGGTGCAGGTAAATAAAGTCTGGATGGTAATCAGTGTTATTTGGTCCAGTGATGATGTTGTCTGTAATGATGTTGGGGTACAGCAGGGTATCCCAGCCCATTGCAAGGTATGGTGCTGAGCTCAGACTGAGTTAGGTAGCCCCTTGCTTGATAAACACCATTTGAGGTTGGACAAAGTGGGGAGTGGGAAGGTGGGGGGGGGGGGGGGGGGGGGGGAGGAAAGCTGCCCGTAAGCCAAGATAGGATGCCCCATGGCTACCTTGAGACAGTCATCCTTTTCCTGGAAAGGCTGGAGATCATTGATGGTATGTCCAAAGCATGAACGACTTGTGCCCCTGGCAGCTGGGGGGGCACAACGGCAGCAAGCAGGGGAGCTCCCACAGCACTGTCGGCAGTGGGAGGGTACGGGGGGTGGGAAGCACCGACCAACAGTTAGCGACTACCTGCAGCCACCACCGGCAGTGGGGCCATGGGGGGGGAGGGTCATGGACCACCTGCAGACACTGCCAGTGGTGTCAGTGGCAGGGTGGCGACCGGCGACTGCCCACAAACGCTGCCAACACTGTCTTTGTAGGGGGTGCACCTGGCCCAAAATGTTCAATGTACAGCAAGGGGCTGTAGATGACAACCAGAGGGATTTGTTGCCCTTCTCTCTGAGCTGGTATTGTAGCAGGCCCATGGCAAAGTCCAAGTATGGCTCTGTTAATTTGAGTGGCTTCCATTTTGTGATTGCACTGTAGTTGTAGGAATACCTGCTCCAAATCCTTAAGGTGTGCATCCCAGTCAGTGGGATCATAGCAGACACAGGTGTAATGCAGAACTTGGCAGTAGACAGTGGATCTAGTGGTGTGGTTAAGATGAAAGCTGGCAGCGTGAAGGTAGCTGTAGAGATCAGCTGGTTGTTTTCTGATACAAAGTCATGGCAATGAGGCCATCCCAAACTTTCACTGTAGTGTCTAGTAAATAATGAATTTTCTCGGTAGAGTATTCCAGAGTTAATTTGAAAGGGCAGTGGAAGCTCTTCAAGTTGTGATGAAGTTTCTCTACATTTTTTTTTCCACGTGTCTATGCCAGAGGTATCTTCACTGTACATTGATGGTAGATGAGAGAGCAGAAAGACACAAAGGCCTGTGGCAGACCACTGTAACTTCCCCGGAAACTCCATCACTGACTTCTGGATAGCCACGCCGAGGCAGCGAGGCAGCAAACCTTTCAGAATGGATTTGAACAGGAAATTGTGGAACAAAAAATCATCCACAGACGGGATTGTGGTAAGTATGGGTTAAACAGGGACTATGGATTCCTATCCCATTACCTCTGTTAGCTTCTGTCACCCCATTGTTGCTATGGATTTTTTGCTTGTTGCCTCTTCCAGCACTGCCCCCCACCTCCATTCATCTTCCTTCTCCCTCACCCCCTTTTCACCCTCCCTTTCTACCTTAATATTCAAAACACTCTCCATCTTACACATTGGTCTGGGCACATCTTTTTATTGCAGCTGGTGAAATTATTATATATAATTAGTTATATACCGTGCAAATCTACCCCGCCTTCTGTTTGGTTTTGCTAACCAAAGGGCGAGATTCCATAATAGAAATAGGTGGACCATCTCTAAAGATCCTGGCCGTTCTACTGACCACAAGTTCCTTTATTTATCAAATAAGTGATCCCAAATATTTAATGCTTATGTAACAAAAAGAGGTGTTAAACCCAATTTCCTCAAAACTAAAAGGTACAGCCTTTTGACAGTGTGTTTGCCCTGCACCCATTTAAACTATGGGAGAACTAAAAGTCTTCACTGGCAAGAAAGAAGGGATCCTAATCCACTTCAGAAAGGCTGCATGAATTGCCAAGCCTGAGGGGGAAGATGCTCAGCTTAGGGGTAGCCATAAGACGACCAGGATTTTATATATAAAAATGAAAAAGAACATGGAAAGAACCTGCAGCCAAGTACTCTGAAGCTACAGGGCTGGATGTGTAGGAGACTACTTGTTTTGCTACCCTAGTGAGAAAAGGGTTTTAATTTGAGCTAAAAAAAGGAAAAATAAAGCACTGTGGGACTACGACTGCCAAACAGGACAGGCTTTTATTATCCCTCTCAAGACTGGGTGGTGAATTCCAGCCTACCCAGGTGAATCTAGGGCACTCCTGGCCCGTAGTAATCTTCCACCTCCAGCACGAGCCAGAAATCAACAGCTTTTGTTTTCAGTATGTGTAAACAGAAATAATTTTAGAAAGTTCTCTATACAGCTGTGTACAACTGGCCCAGGCAATGGCCAAAAACAAGAGGGGGAAACCCATCCTGAAGCTTTTATGTAAAAACACCATACATAAAGTTTGCTTCCTTTTTTTTAGCATTCAAGGAAGGCCTCAAGACCAATACTTTTTCTGTCAGGGCAAAAAACACAGGCAAACACAAAATAATAGAGTTTACTTTTTTTCTAGAAGGAAATAATATCAACCCATCCTCAGTTTGTCAGGGTAGTTTTATACTACAGGCTGCAGGGCCGTGTAGAGTACCTGAACTAGCTGCAGTCCTTCACAGCCGCACAAAGCTCCATGCAGGCTCCCTTACCCTGCGGAGAAGCAGGGTGAATCAGCCCGTGCGGCTCTAGATGCTGTAACTGGTAGACATCCTGCAGTACTCAAGCTATCCCAGTAATTCTATCTATACTACAAGACAATCCACAATACAGGCACACCATACTCCATAACTAAGGCAGGGGTTGGCAATTATTTGGGCCCGTGGGCCACATAGGGAGTGCTGGGCAGCTGTCACAGGCTGGGTCATCACCCCCCCAACCCCAAACCTCCCTATGTGGGATGGGACCGTGAGAGGCCAGGCAGGGAAGGGGATCTGGTGTAAGCTGTGAGGACGTGCTACAGGTGTGGGCCAGTTCGTGGTGGGGCAGGGACAGAGGGAGGCGACTCGGCCAAGGATGAGTGGTGGCAGCTGGTGCTGGGCACCAGGAAGAAGCAGGACCTGGCGGCAGGCGCACACACTGCTGCCGGGTCCTCGTGGCTGCAGCCACCTGGAGCCCTGCATATCAGGACCGCCCTGCAGTTTTCTCCTGCCATCGCCTCCCCGTGCCACCTCTGGGCTGCGCCAGGCCCACATCAACAGGGAGGAGCCACATTTTTTCCACAGCATGGCCAACAAAAAGTGAGGTATTACAGCTATTTTGGAGTGACAACATGCCAAAAATTGCTTGAAAATATTCAAGAGACATCATAAAGTTAAAATTTCTTTTCTAATATTTCTCCAACCACCCAAAAATATTCTATGCTGGGATGAAACGTAACCTATAAAAATTCAGTTGCATTGGCTTCTTTTTAGCCAAGTATCAACCGTTCCTTTTTTATTAGTTGTAGTACACAGATGTTCCTTAAATGCAAAATTATATTTTTAGCTAAGCAGTCAACATTTCCATAGAGAGAAAACGTGATATTTAGAACAGATGAACAGTGGGAAAGCTTCTGGATTTAGAATTTTGGAATCAAGTGTCTGGAAAACTAGAATTTTATACTGCTTTTAAATAGCCAGTTCTGTCTCATTTTGCCCCTGAAAATAATGCTGAGGGAGTCCTTTTGGTATTATTCCATCTCTAATTTCTGAAGGAGGGCAGATCCACTCCTTGCCATATTAAACAGACTTCAAACCATGTCCCAAAATATTAGCAAAAAGTTTATTGAAAAAGATTATTTTTCCTTGCTAGAACAAGAAATTAATTTAGTACCACTCATGCTGAAGTGTTCATCCAAATTTTGCCTATAGTAACATACAGGTCCCTTGGAACATCTTAGAATAGAAATCAGCCGCTGCCTTTCAATGCTACCACAAAGCGCACACACCAGAATTAAGACCAGAGAAAAGAGGTTATTACCTGCCTTAAAAACCAAAGGTTCAAACCAGCAATCCCCCATCAGACATAAGCCACAACATAGACTCATAGATGCCAGGGTCGGAAGAGACCTCAGTGGATCATCGAGTCCGACCCCCTGCCAGTGGCAGGAAAGAGTGCTGGGGTCCTGTGACCCCAGCCAGGTGCTTGTCCAGTCTCTTCTTGAAGACCCCCAGGGCAGGGGAGAGCACCACCTCCCTTGGAAGCCCCTTCCAGATTCTGGCAACACTAACCTTGAAGAAATTCTTTCTGATGTCCAACCTAAATCTACTCTCCATCAGCTTATGGCCGCTGTTCCTGGTCACTCCAAGAGGTGCTCTGGTAAACAGAGCATCTCCTATTCCCTGCTGCCCTCCCTGGTGAATTTGTATGCAGGCAGAGCTCGACTTACAACGTTTCCAGTTACAACATTTCACACTTACAACGTTCCTAAACTGACACCTTGTTTCAACTTTGGTGTCAGTTTCTACTTTACAACACTTGATCTGATGCCAAGCCACGCCAGCGAACAAATTCGCTGCATCACCCACCTCCCTGGAGAACATCTGTCCAAACTTCCTTGCCCACTTTCTTTAAGAAAGCAAGACAAGACTCCAGAAAAACCTACAGCCAAGACTCCTGAGAAGACTCCAGCCAAGAACCCTTCAAAAAGTTCAACCAAGAGCCTTTCAGAATGTCCCTCAAAGTCTCCTCAAAAAAGTCCTTCCAAATCAATATAATTGCTATTTACAATATAAATACACTAATGTAGCTATATTACTCATCTATAATTGCTTGAGTACAAAATTCTGGGTTATTTTTGGTGAAAATAGAGTATTGGGCCTTGGTTCAGGAACCAATCCCGCATTTATAACATTGTTTCCTACGGGATAATCAGTTCCAAGTTACAATGTTTTGACTTAAGACGTGATTTTCAGAAACCAATTGTGTAATAAATCTGAGGACTGCCTGTACTGCCACAAGATCCCCCCTCTTGCCTTCTTTTGCAGAGGCTGAAAAGGTCCAGGTCCCTCAGCCTTTCCTCATGGGGCTTTTCCTGCAGGCCTCTAACCATACAAGTAGCCCTCCTCTGGACCCTCTCAAGGTTGTCCACATCTCTCTTGAACTGTGCTGCCCAAAACTGGAAGCGGTATTCTAGCTGGGAGCTGACCCTGCCCAAGGAGCATCCAGACTGGGGGTGCCAGGCACGGATGGGCCTAAAAGGCTAGCCCTGCCCCTTGGCACCACCCTACCTTCAGTGGCATTTGCCCGCTCCCTGCGCCACAGGGCACTGAGAGTGGGCAACAATGAGCCCAGCTACAGCTCAGGGCACGACATGCACACATGTCGTGTGCATTAACATAATTAACTGGGAGTTGTGCCAGAGGAAGGACAACAAAAGTTAGGCCATAATTTTTAAGTATATTGTGCAAATTTCTGGATCCTGCTTTTTTCAGATGCTAGAACTTTTAAAGTCGCAGGGAAGTTTGCATATACAATGAATGTAGGATCAGGCTTCCAATTTGATGGAACCTTTTCCCCCTCTCCATGACACTCATGACATACATGCAAATAAAACAAGTAAATAAGCTAAGCAAGCAGTTAACGGCAGAGAAGACGCATCAGTGGTCAGCTTTAATGTCAGAAAAGAAAATGTCAAAAAGAGCAAAATACAGCCATATTAGCTAGCAGAAAAAAAGATACATTAAATCTGTTGTTGTACCATGGGTGTCAGAGCAGATTAATAAATTTTCCAGCTGAGAAGCAAATTTTACTGGGGCAGGGGAGGTTAATTGCCACTCCCTTTGAATTTTTAAGGCCATATTCGGAGATCTCTATTTTATGCCCCAATACTAGCATGCACAAGTACAGTCATCATTCCATCAAGAAGGGACAGACCACAGCCATCTTGTACACAGTTCTTTTAGCCATGCTACTGCATGATGACAATAACCCAAATCATTTAAGAAAGTTGAGAATTCTTTCTGACTGAGTGGAAATACAATATTCCTAGGCCCTTATACTGCAATTTTAGATGCAACAAGATGGGTGTGCCAAGCACGCATGATATCTAAAAGCAGCAATGCACAAAATACTGCATGAACCCACACGTTACACAATGAAGTTTAAACAACAGCCAGCTACTTAAATAAACCAACATGCACGCACACAAGAGATGCTACATACATCACAGTCTTCCAGTAAGATTAGTGGAGGCAAAAAAACCTAACTGCCTTTCAAAAGAAACTGAAATATTTTATGTAATGGTCTATTGAGATGTTTGGCTTAAAAGAGCAGGGGACTGGACTCTAACCCATCAGATGTCAGATGTGCTTTCTAGCTGATACACACATCACACCTGAAAAGACCACCTCCACCCAAAAGCACATACTAATTACCACGATTACCATATGCCACTGACAAAATCTGATGGAAAGTCATGGCTCTTGACAGAGATGAGCTTATGTATCCTTAGGCACAAATCAATCTTGCACACGATAGTCTACAATTAGTCTAACCCAGTGATTCTCAAACCAGGTGCCACTGAACCCTGGAGTGCCTTGCGAGCCTTTCAAGGGTGCCACAGGGTGCTGCACAATTCACTGCTAGGTATGCAAACATGATTCATAACATGAACCCAGAGATTTCAAATAGGAATCCACAAAGTTAAAACCATTCTGAACTGTTGTGCTCCAAGTGCTTTGCAACAGAAAAACAATCTACCCCTTTACACCATGCTTTCAGTTAATGCAAAGTTTGAGTCAAACAGAGAAAATGAAACCCACTGAAGAAAAATCCAAATTCAAAGGGCAGATATTAAAAATTTTAAATACCAAAACAAAAACTACAAAGTAAATTGACAAGGCAATAAAAAAGTAGCCCACTACGAAATTCCACACAAGATTAGCCACCTACTTCTAAGGAAAAAAAAAAAACCTACCTGAAGATATTCTTCAGTATCTTAAAGGTTAAAGGAACCTATAGTTAAATATATTAGAAATGATTTTTTTTCAGGCCTCTCCCTTTCAAGAAATTCACACTCCTCATCTCAAAAGCATACTTACAGTCCCAGTCTGAGTATATTAAGACATCACAGTTAATAATATACCAACATTGTATTGATTGTACTTCCTTTTCAGCAAAAGCACTACATGGAGGTGTGTACAGTAACACACACATCCTCATGTAATGAATTTCATGCATAACTCACTGGTGACTAATGTGAAACAGTCCTTGCTTACACAAACAGGATGGCAGATAATTCTTTTCAATTAACCAGTTGTTAAAGTTGAAACCTTCATGCTTTTAGTCATATTCAGTCTCAGCTTCCTCCCCACCCATTCTACTTGCATTACTGTTTATTCATGCAGCAACACAAACTTGGTGGCCACTTTGAGATGGCACACCGTGTCTATCCAAGGGAAAGGAAAGATCTGTCTTCAGGAAATACAGCATATTTCCTCAACATTTTTCCAGATTTTTCTTTTCTTTTTTTCCTGCCTCCCCGTTTTTATTTTATAATCAGGCTCTCAAAATATCTTGCATAGTGACTGGCCCCTACCACTCCAAAAGGTAAAAATGCTCTAGAACACTAGACAGAAGAAATGGCACCTAAAACACACACTTACAAACAGCATGTCCCAACATTTAGGAACAATGTAGAACTAATTTTCATTAATAGATTCATGGATACAAAAGCCAAGGACTTGGAACAAATTTCACAAAATGAGAAAATTGAAAGAAATTATATTTCTAGTTCAAATTGTATCTTATTTATCATTCGAGCTAATCTGGATTTCAGAGAAACCACTCAGCTGGAAATCAGGTATTCCTTCCTCATCCCAATAAAAAAAAATGTATTCTCTTTGAAACGTAACATAACAAAAGCAGCACTATTATCATAAGAAATAAATCATTCTGAGACCTTTACTTAGATACAGACAAGTTTGGAATATTAGTTAAAATCAGTGTTGCTGAGCATTATTCACATCCAGGTGCATCAGATGAAAACAGAGATATCAAGTTTCTGCTTACCTGTACGGTTCTTTACATATCTGATGACAGGAGAAACACAACTGTGATCCCAAGTAGAAGACTCCTTTCACACATGCTACTACTGTCTCGAACTTCATTCAAGTTGTTAGGATGTCAAGATAGGCTAGAATGAGACCTTCATGATCTGCATAATCCCAGCCCACTTGATTACAGTACACTTATGCACAATACAATATTTCATTCCTGAACTACATTCACCCAGATTATGAATATGGGCAGTGCTGAACAAGGTTATTAAAACAACAGAACATGACAGGACAGGAACTATGTTACTGATTACTGCCTACAGGTTGCTAGCTATGAGGCTGATGGCTATGTGCGGGCAATAGAAGCAAAGCACAATAAGGACATGGACTTTAAAAAGTTTTCAAATAGAGTAATCTTTTGCTCATTGGGCAATTCAGTTTTTCTTCTTTTTGACAATGTGTAGTTCAACTTTTTGCACGTTACTGCTTTAAAAAAAAATCTTCTTTGAAACCACTTAGGGAGAATACTTTAAGAAATATAAAAACTGATCTTCAAGCCTATTTTTAGAAAACAAAAGACCAATCATGGTCACAGGATAGGCTGGTAAGCTTTCCCTCTTAGTAATTTATTACTCATATTAAAGTATTTCAGGCCCTCACAAGTATAATATTTAGTTGCACACACAGTTGATGGTATCAAATTATTAGGGCAGTAAGTCAAAAAGCAGAAGCCACGTCTGCAGGTATACAGGGGAACTGTATGACATTCGTTTCACTGGGTCACAGAAAAGGGGCAAATCCAGGATTTTGCAGAGGGAGGTATGGAAGCAGCAACCTGTGTCACAGGGATGGCTGCACCTCCGCTTGTGGTGGGCAGACCAGCATGGGAACATGAGCCAAGGACTTAAGTCCCCAACTCAGGTAAGAATCCCCCTTCCATCACCCCTCTTGTCCCCTCCATGCTCACTGGAACATCCCCCTCCACTCTCTTCTCCTGCCACCATCTCTGGCTTCCTTGGAGACAGAGAAATCTCCAGAGTTGCTCCTGCCCTGTTCCAGCCAGACTGCAGAGGGAGCTGGGTTTGGCTGGGGACAGTGACAGTGGCAATAGCAGGCAGTCCCCAGCCTGGCCGGGAATGCCCAGTGAGACCAGGCAGAGAAGAGGAACCTGCCTACTGCTTGCTGCTGCTGTCCATAACTGAGTCCAGCAGCTCTAGAGCTTCCCCTACCTCTGGGGCAGCTGGAGACAGCAACAGCAGTGAGTGGCAGAAGAAGAAATGGGATGGGGTGGGGAAAGAGAGGGCATGTGCCACTAAGCACGGCAAGAAGCGGGGAAGGGAGGAGAGGAGATTCTTATAAAAGGGGGTAAATGCCTATAGCATGGCACCCCTTCTAGATCCACTCCTGTCATAGCATCTGTAAGGTTATATTTTTACTTTTGTAAAGAAGGCCATACACTTACTTACCCCATTTAAGACACTTTTCCAGGGGGAGGAAAAGCATAGAAGAGGCAGAAATGAATTAAAAGGTGTTTAAAATATAAGCACAACATGCAACTATGTATTAGACTACAGGGTCAGTGAGAAAACCAAGATGCAGGAAAGCATTCGCCTATCCCAAACACCCATAATTTGGGCTAAATAAAGAAAAACAGGTTTGAGAAACTAGTAGCACCCAGCCTTTCACATATGTAATCAGGGAAGGGAACACTACGATTCTACACTGAAAAGTCTAAACCCATATGATGTGAAACTTATCTGCATGAAAGTAAGTTCAATAAAAACAAAAAGCAAAATGCAGCACTTTGCATGCAGTTGTAGTATCTTGATGAAGGTTGTGGCATGGGAAACAATACTATTATTTACAGGAATGTATATATTTACAGTAAAGCAGCAACAACAGTCTTGCTGTTGCCCTTGCAAAAGTCTAGGACCTAGCCTTGTTGTCATCCTGCCTCGTAAGGAAGTTTATGCTGCCTCACTCAGATAGTTGCCTAGGATGCCACACTTCCTGGGCACTGAGACAAAGTAAAATTTCTGAAAACAGCTACAAATCTGAAAAGCTCTCACTCTCTCTCTACGTTCTGACTTCCAAAAAGACACTGTGCATCTTACTTGGGGTGTGTGGTATGCAATAAAAATATGGTATTCAACAATTCAGAATTCAGGCAGAGTAGTTATGACTTCCTACGCAGTTGGAAGTGTTCATCATTTCTGCAAATCAGGCCTTAAATTCTCAATTGGCAGCAAAAAATGAAAAAAAAGAAGGAACACAATTAATAACCACCTCTGAGAAGTTTGATTTAAGCAAACTTGTGAGCCGTCACACAAATGTAGGGGAAAAGGCCAGCGCATCATTGAACTGCTAGAACCATGAGACTATCTTTTCTTCCAGACTCCTCCAGGTTCCTTCATCACATGCATTCCAACTTGGAAACAAAATTAAAATTCAAAGCCAGAAGGGATCATTAGTCTCATCTCCTGAATATCACAGGCTGTAGGATGAATCATGCCCAGTCCGTCCAGCAGTAGAAGCTGCAAGGAGCTCAAGCATGCTCAGTGAAGGCAACATTTAGAGATTTTAGACGTTAACTCTACAGCACATGTACAAATAATGCTTGTAATGCAATCAAATCTGGACAGCTATTCATGGATATAACAAAAGGCACAAGCAGCCACCTTCTGCCAGACTTTAAGTCTGTAGAGTCCACAAATCTCAAGACATTAGACCATTTCAAAAAAATACTGTCAGAACTTTTTACATGGGCAAAACAAAGCATTTTTCCCTGGCCTCTCTCTCAAGAACAGCTAAGCAGTTTTTTACTAAAGATTTTCAAAAAATTCAGCCTGAGGCAGATACCCAACACAGAAAATTTTAGCAGCTAGTCTGGCAGGGTCAAAAGCCATTGAAAACAGGGTCTTATAATGGGAAGTGTTATACAATCTTCAAAACTGACCTAGAGCTTTCTGCAGATTTCAGAACATACCACTGCATTAGTTCAAATTCTGCTTACTGTTATAACCATAAGGGAATAGAGGTGGGGGCCAGTAACTGTGCTGGCCCCAGCAGTATAAAAAGCTGCCCTGGCGAGCAGCTCAGGACTAATAGCTCTCAGGAGCTTCTGAGGCCCCTCCCCCTCCAGAACCTCCTCCTGAGGTTTTGATTGAATTTCGACCCCCACCTTTTTGTTTCTGGTCACCACGTCCAAGTCCCAGGACCTCCTGGTCAACCTCCTCCTGGCCCTGGCCCTGGCCCTGGCCAAGTGGGCCCTGTACTAGACCAGGAAGGAGGCTCTGGCCAGGAAGGTGCCCAGAGACTGCAGGGCTGCTTTCCTCTTACTAGTCCATGTACATTTCCAGGCAGAGCACCAGCGCATGAGTGACTGGTGCCTCCTGAATCTGGGGGGGCACCCACAGAAACCGCCAACAGCTGCAGCCCTGTCGGGGCACCAGCCCTATCAGCAGCAGTGTTGGCTGTTGGGGGGGGCGCCAGCCCCTTCAGTGGGGAATGTGCACCCCATACCAGTCGCCTATGCACCAGTGGGCAGTGTCCACTGGCTTCTTAGATGCCTTTGAGGTTCAGTATGTGCAGCCCAGGGGACTCTGCTTGGTGCACCCCTCAGGCACACTTATTTTCACATTTTGACCCTCTAACCCACACAAAACTCCTATCCGGTTCCTGCTTTTGTTGTCCCAAGAAATTAGTTGCATCTTTCACCTTTTGGTCCCACAAAGGGACTATTAGTTAGCTGGGTGGGCTTTAAGGCCCATGTAAATATGGAAGATACAAATAGACAGGAGCTTCTGAGGCCCAGCCAGCCGGTATCTGGGGATACTAGGCCCTTATGCCAGTTGAGCTGCTGAAGCAGCCTTAACCTAGAGTGGCCCCTGCACCCACTGCAGCAGTCTGACAATAGGGGCTGCTGCCTGGCTGTCACCTGCAACAGCATCCACCCCCTCAGACCTGTGGCCCCATGGCTGCGTGCCCACCAGACCCAGACGGGGACCATACGGCCACCTGGGTTGTGGTACGGGCACTGTGGCAGAGCTGCCTGCACCTCTGGGCTAGATGCCAGTGGGCTGTAGCTGCACAGTTAGCCTTTGGAAAGCACTGCTGTCATGTCTTCTGGTGTCCCCACTTTGCCATCTGGGCAGCTCTTGCCCCAGAAGATGTGCTCCTTGCAGTGACCCACGTTGAGTGTCCTCCCAGGCATTTGGAGATAAGCCATCTGCCCTCCAGCTGGGTCCCTGGTGCTGGCCCTGGGCAGGCTCCTCTGTGTTCCTAGTGTTCCCTGTTTAAAAACTGCAGATTCTCTGAGTAAAACCCCCTAAATTCTCTCGTTAAAATACCCAAAATCTGTGTTCTTCCACAATTAAAATGAAACACCACTATATAGAGAGATCAGTTGGGCAATGTTTTATTGACGTTTACAATTTTAAAGCAATTTGGAAGCCTACCAGTGCCTCTATCTTAATAATAAAATGAATTCTAAATATCTATGCACTTTGGCTTTTGCTTTTGGGGTTTTTTTAATCATTTAAAAAAATAATCAGAGCTGCTCCTGCCCCCTTTGCTCACCAGGACATAGGGCGCTGAGCAGCACTGATGTGCTGGTGCCCTGCCCTTGCCCCTCACTCCCAACCCACAGCCTTCCCAGTGCTCCTCACTCCTGACTTACAGCCCCTGCCTGCCCCCACTAACTCCCTCCCAGCAGCAGCTCCATCCCAGCACCAGGACATGAGTCCAGCTACAGTTGTTCCACCTGCTGTTTTGTGGTTCTAAGGAGCGCCAGTCCTTGCTGTTCTGCTCCCTGTGCCTGTGTCCAGGCCCCGGCAATCTCCATGTCATTCCTGGGAAGCCCTCAACTGGGGCTCGGACTATGCTGTGTAAGCCCCTTCCCTTGTAGACTGGCCTCCCCCTATACAGGCTGCTCTAGGGGGGCAGGGGCGCTCTAAGCCTGGCTCTGGTGGCCTCTCGTACCTGGAGCACTCCATCCCCAACTCCCATCTTTCTCTCCCTCTCACACACCCCTGCTGCCACCTCCACCCCTGCCCCAGCCCATGACACACCCAACTGGTTCCTGGGACCAGAAACCCACCCAGGCTGGGGCCACATGCCCAAGCACCAGTGGGGGTATGGGGCAGGTCTGCAGGGCAGCAATTGCCCCTGCAACTGTCTTAACCTGTCTGGCAGCTGGGCACACAGGGTGCAAATCTTGTGATGGGGATGTGGGGTTTGTGGGGGGAGAGGGGGGTTTTGTTTGAGTGTAAGGGTAAGTGTAGGGTTTGTGGGGGTGGTGAGTTTGTGGGTAAGGGGGTCTGTGAGGGTAGTTTGGCAGTGTGGGGTTTGTGGTTCGATTGTGGGGGAATTCTGAATGGGTGGGTCCCCCACCCATCACCCATCCCCCCACCAGCAGTCAGCAGGATGCTCCTGGCAGAGACCCCCAGCGGTGTGGCACCACCTCCAACCCAGAGGCTGTACATGACATACGGCACAGGCCTGGCCTGCTGACAAGCCTTCAGCAAGAGTGGCCTAGTTCTGGCTGTCACCCAGGCTGCCAGCACCACAGACAGAACCCACACATCCTTGGGTGGGCCAGGCCATGCCTCCATGTGTACTGTGTGCTGTCGGGCAGGCCCAGCTCCAAGGAGGCAAGACCCAGTCCGGTCTGAGGATGCACAAGCACTCTGTGCAGTGCTGGCAGCCCAGGGGACAGCAAGAGCAGCCCAGTTATATTGAGGGCATGCGATAGCAGACCAGGCCCACACCATGTGAAGCACCCAGGTCTTAGGCCGTGCTGCATGCTGCCAGAGGACTGTGCCTGCAGTGGGCCACAAGTGCCCCAACGGCTACTGCTGGCTGCTGTAGTGGGGGCTATGCACCGTGCATGCAGGCAGGGAACCCACCCCTTCCAAGCAGTTTCCCCCACCCTGACATTCCTACTTACTGGGGGCAGAGCCTGGGTCAAATCTACCGCTGTAGCCTTGCCCCGCTCCTATTTGCTTCAGCACACTGAGGCAGTGTGCTGGGACACCAGGGGCACTAGACAGCCATAGAGACGCTCTGGCCAGGTGTCAAAGCATCTGCCTGGGGGGCCCAGCCTCCAGTTACCTGCGCCGCTTTTTTTCCAGCATCTTATTTTTTGGTATCAAACTTAGAGTCCGTGCTGCAAATATGCCCCACAGGGAACAATTTTTTGTTCCCAGCATGCCTCTTGTGGCATTTCAAACTGCTTTGAGGCACTGCAACAGGCACATGTTCACTCATCTAGATGCAGCCAGAGTGTCCAAGAAGTATCACAGGAAACAGTCTGCCACACCAGGAAGTTCCTAATGCCACACTTCTTGAATACTCAACATTCCTGGAGGACTTATTCTGTCATACAGTTGGCCATGACTCTAGAAAAGTCTTTTTTCCTACATTTTGCCTTCCAAAAACAAGGAATGTGGTGTATTGGAAGGGATAAGGGATATTGTATGCAAGAAAATATGGTACCGAGGATGCACACATTTCTGACTTAATATGAAAATCAACTCATAGTCAGACAGTAAGTACATTTCTTAAAATCAAAACAACTCTTGCATTTGTTACATTCTGTTCTGTAATTTTTCAAGTTGCTAAAAGATTTCAGGCAAAACAGCTGTTGAATGCTTCCAAGCCATTTTGGTCCAGGTAGCATCTGCAATCTCCGTCCTATATTTAGCATCCACCCACAACAAAAGAACATTAGCAAACTTTTCTATTGATACTTCACAGTGACTATACAGTGTCATTGCTTTCAGGCAACTGCAATTTTATAGCTCATGGCTTGGGATTACAGAAAGCACAACATGAATGCATGCAGCAAAATGAGTATTTTGACTGATTACTTTGGGCTGTCCAAAGGGAACAGTGCAAATTCTGAACTACATTGTCTTAATGTCCTTTAATGTCTTTTATTTTGAAATTATGTCACTTGTACACAATTGTGCCCCTTTTTTTTTTTTTAGAAGTGGCATAAGTGTGTAAATATATATATATATATATATATATTTTTTTTTTTTATGAATTACACCCCCTTGCGGGATTTTGAAAAGGATGCCAATCAGACAAATGTGTAATACCTAGCAAAACCTGTGCAGCTTCTTTTACCTCCTGCTCCCAACCATAATACACAAATATTATTTTTTTAAATATATATACACATTTTTGTATACCCTATTCCAGCCACACATATGGAAAGCAAACATTTCTAGCATAGTAGCTAACAGAATCACCCTTTTGGGTGGGACTCCTGCTCCAAAACCAACTGATCAGCAGCAGCACTGGTATTTCTTTTTAGGCAGCTAAAGAGTGAGTTGATTTAATGGTTCATTGTTTTTCATTCCACCGGTGTTAACGAACCTGATGTTCCACTAACCAAGTTATCCTTTCTTCTGGCCATTTTAATGTCTACTGGCTACTCCTGGTTTCTCTCTCTCTCTCTCTCTCTCTCTCTCTCTCTTTTTATATCACAGCCTTGCAGACTGCTTAGGTCTGTCCTGCCTCTGTGCAGCCGTAACTCTGGAAAAACCTTTTCTTCTTCATTCTGCATTCAGAAATACAAAAAGCACATTTTTTCCTAAGGTATATAAGATGCAAAAAAATATGGTATATTTTTAAAGCAGAAACACCCTGTTTCCTGAAGTTATTCATCTAAATATCAACTCCAAAGTAATGTATTTCTTTAAGCACAACTGCTCATATTAAGAAATTCTTATTTTGCACCTACCTCAGGTTATACTCTTTGAAAAAAGAATTGTCTGCTTAAAAAAAAGGCTCATTCTGGCTCTTTCTAGGTAAGCAATAACAGATTAAAACTCCCCCTTCAAACAAAAGTAACTACCTTTCCTGAATGCTATTCTTCCACAAAACGTGGCACAGAACTCAGCAATTTAAATAGTGACATTAATGCTCAAAGTTAGTAGGCCAATTAAAGATGAATTACATTTCACAAATGTGAAATGCCGAAAAAGTATTTACATTTGGATCAATTTTACAGTAACTAAAATATCACCAGGATTTAATTGCTTTACCTAAGGCTTTATTTTTTTTCTTCTATTTGAAATTAATGAAGGAACCCTGTGTTATGCCTTATTAGACATGGATGCTAACTCCATTTCTCATGCCCTAGAACTTTATAAATTACCTATCGTACTATGTTCTCTCCTGCCCCAACACAGTTACCTAAAAATGAAGTTGATTAAAACATATTGAGGATTATGGATTATACAGTAAAAAAAAAAAATCCACAGCCATGTGATTCAAATGGCTGATCCTAACAGAAAGACATTACATTCTGTTCTGAAGGTAGTACATGCAAACATTAAGAATAATGTGTGCTCCTATATTTCAGAAATTGTATATAAATAACACAAAGCTAAGAATCAGAAGTGGAAAGACAGTATATCAAAACCAATATCAAATTCCTGTCAAGTATTACGAGAAAAATTTCAATTTATATATTATTTGACTAGGCTAAAACAATTTCTTCCCTTCCAACATTAGAAGGTTTCCATGGGACTTCATCTCTATTTTCCAACAAAATCCCAGACACAGCATTAATTCAAGTTGATCTGGACAGAAAGAGAGAAATTCAATAACTTGAAACACCTTAAAAGGATAAAAGTAAACAGCAACATAGCCTGGGAATAGGCTACTAGGTAAGGTACTCGTTTTAAGTAAGGGCTTATTTTAAATCCAATCACTATCTTTCTTAATAATCTAAAGAGAGTAAAACATCATAATAATGAAATCTGCAAATGATGTTAAATTAGGAAGAATTTTGAGCAGAACTGAAGTCAGAATACAAAGGCAACTAAGTTAATCACTTACACGGGCAAAAATAAGGGAAATTCTGTCTGGGAAAAATAATCTACTAATAACTATACCTAAGGAAAAAATAGCCCAGACTTAAGACTTTCAATAGGACAAAGAAACCTGGAAGGCAATAACGCAGAAACACTTTTGGAACAGCTAACAAGATTAGTTAGCCATGTAACAGGACAGCAAAAGACCGATGCAATTTTACATTGACTACAAAGAGGCATCACCACAAAAAAGGTAAACAGTTCTTTTTCTGGTAAAAATCTAGTGTGACCACACCCTATGTTCATTTAAAAGAGTTTTTAAAGGACACCACCAAACTGAAGCAATATCAGAAAACAACAAAAACCAACAGGAGAGAGAGAAGGAGACTGATTTATGAGAATACTCTGACACACGTATAACCACATCATGTAGCAAAGAGACACCTGGAAGGCTGGGTAGAGATGTCATGCTAAAATACTATGAATATTAGAAAAAAAACAAGTATACTGATAACACAAGCAGCTATAACTAACAAGAATGGACTAAAATGAAGAAAAACATTTAGACTGGCTCTTGGGAACACTTCTCACACCGAGCCTTTTTTGGCAATACAGTAGTCTCAACAAGGGAGGTGAAATAAGCCCCAGTTCTTGTGGCATCCAAAGAAGTAGGCTAAACACACATTAATGACTACACCTAAGCATTTAAGTAAAACGCTCTGCTGAACCAGAGACTAAAAAAGGAATACGTACATCAAACAGCAGCACTACCTACACAGAAAGAAAATCCTCTCTAAATCACATGCGTATTAGCATTCTCTATCACATGCTCTCATTGGATTTTTCCATGACCCGGGTTTAAACTAGGTTTGCTTGGGGGGAGGGGGAGAGTTTAAATACTCAAATGTAACATTTATCTACAAGCCAAAAAAAATATTTTTCACTTCTTGCACATTTGCCTTTTATTGACCAAGAAATTTCAGCACATCTCACCATTAGTAAAGTGTCTCTATAGGACAGAAAAGCACAAAGAAAGAGCTGGGATTTATACACTAGACTTTGCGTGTTGGCATCTACCCAAGAGATCCATATAGATCCAAAATGTGATAGAGCTTCTTTGGAAGCCACAGTTTGGGACAGAAAGATGGTAACAACTCCTGGTGTTCAACAGAAGGCAACGTGGACCTCATGAATAAGGATGCTTAGTTTTAACAGAGCTTAACTAACACGCTTTGAGCTCCAGAGAGGGGCCCAAATGGTTTCTCCTTTTGCCAAGGTTTACCCACCAAAGTGAGGAAACACCTGCATGAAAGGAAGAAGCTTGCAAACAGAGGAATCTCCTTTGTGAGATAAGGTATGAAGACAGTTCGTAAGATATGAGGCCAGCACTGAATTTTTATAAAACAGCCAGTCAAAGGGCTAATGAAGAAAAAAGTCCCCTCTCCATTGCTTGCAAAGAAAATGTCAAACAGTACATATTTGATGATATGCACTTGCTTTATTAAGCAAGTCACAGAAATGAAAGGTCTACAGATGGGACTTCAATCTTGAAATAGCCTCTGCCTACAACTGTTTTTTCAGGCCACATGTCAGCATCCTGGCTGAATGCATAAGCTCCAACATCTGAAAGTCAACAGCCATCTGGACACAGGAATCAGGTGGAGTGGTATAAAATGACCGCCATGTTTCTGTGTTGGTCTTGCTAGAGCTGGCTTTTCTGTCCTTGAAAGGATCAGTAGAAGTCATAGGAATAGGAGCATTCACATAATTTTATGGTTTGATGAAAGGGAAATCAAATCCAACTGGATCCACGTCCTAAGAAAGACACCTACTCAGGAGCCACTCTCAGGGAACCCAGCCACAGAGCAGACACTGAAGATGCAACCCTAAACAAAGAAGAGCCACTTCTTCCTGCCCTATAAAATCCAGGGCCTCCTATACCTCTGAAAAATGACTGAGTCAGAGGGAAAATATATTTGAAAGTTACCAAGAGAAATAAGTAACAAAATAGCAGCTGTGTCGGCCAAATCTCAAGGCACCAACCTCAGGTAAGCTGCAGGACTTGCTTCTAAACTGATCCAGTTTGGATCTACACCTGTTTCTCTAAACTGATCCGAGTCATCCACAAGGATAGGTGATCTAATGGGCCTACACCAGCTCCTTATGCTAAAGGGGCCGTGGAAAAGGCAGCCTAAAACAAAATGGCCTTCTGCTAGCAATAGTGCAGACCCCTTATATAAACCATGGTATTTGGGGTCCCAGACTGACTCATCAACACCAAACTCTCAGGCACCTCCAACTACAAATTCTCGGGCATCACTGTACACTCTTGACTCGGCATTGCAGCCTCATGCCAAAAAGTCTCCCAGCAAAAATGAGTCAGTATTCCTGATACTGGGGTAGAGTGTTTCCCTTGCTTTATGCTGTACATGCGTTCCCGGAAAACGGCATATAACTCAAATCTGCACAAAGGGAACCCACTTTACAATGCAACAAATAACAATGTATTCCAAGACCTTGACTGTACTGATCCCCAGATCCATTTCCACCACTTCTACAAGACAATTTTGGTATTCACCATCAGCAGACAGTACACACAAGCACAGGGTGGGGGTAAATGTTACCATAATGGGGATGGCAACTACAGAAACGTGTTGCAGACAACAAGTGAGGAGCACAGATCCACACAGGAGACTATACGTTGGTGTGTGTCACTCCCACAATGTACTGCAAAATGGCTGACTACAGGCTTTCACCACACTGATCACATAAGACTGAATTTACCTCGCATATAATGAATTTTTGGTATAAAAAGGGTCATTACATAAGAGTAAATTTGCACATACAGAACTCACATAAAGCAAGGGAAACCTGTACCTGTGCAGCCCCAAAGGATACATTGTTTATTCCAGGCATCAAAGGACAAAGATCTTCATTATTTTCATAGAGAGTGGGGTGCAAGGGAAACACTAAGACACCTAAAACCACTGCAAAAACCAAGTCAGAGAGGAAAATTCCCACCCCTTAACATTTTACCTCCCGTGTGATTATAATTTCTGGAAAATCTTTACACATACTGCCTTTAAAGTTTTGGGTCAGTATTTGCTTGGGGATCTCCCCTCTCTTCTTTGTTCATAACTGACTGCTGGTTTGTAGGAATACTCATCCTCAGCCCTGGTCTCTCCCACCCACCCCAGCAATACACATATCCCTGTGGTCATGACTGCTGTTCTGGACAAGCTGAATGTCTTATGCCAGGCAGTTCCTGAACCTGAGCATAGTACTGCACCTACCACAGCTCCCCTTCAACACCTCTTACGTTGAAGGATCAGATGCGTCATCTGGCAGTTCCTACAACTGCTACTCTGGCCCTTGTGGCAATGGAGAAGTGGGATGTACAGTATGTTCCTTCTCCCTTCATGCATGCACTCTGTCTTGCAAGCTGCCAGAGCTTGGCCAGAAATGTTTGTTTTGTGTGTTGGGCCTTACTTGTTTTCCAAGAGAGAAAAGAAAGCGCAGCAAGAGAAGCTGCACGGAGTCATTCGTTCTCTCCGCACATTTAAATCCAGGAAATATAGCATGTTATCTATGTTTTAAGTATTATTTCTACTTTGCCTTAGTCTCACTTTGGCAATCTTACTGCCTTTTTGGATAAAATCAAATGTATGCAAGTAATTTGGCTTGTCTCTAGACTTCATGAGAAACACTTTCCTCCCAGATCTGGGCTGCTCTCTAGTTACCTGCTTTTGCATGGTCTCTGGTCAGGGTTTGGTTTAGCAAGTCATCCAGGCAAGGTGAACGTGGGTTCTATCCTATCCCTGTCCTGCTACAAGACCTCAAGTGCCTTGATGAAAACCCCGACAACTGGGACCACCTCAGAGCACAAATTTTTTTTCTTACTGGAAATAATGTTATGCAAAGGAAAAACAAAAGAATTTGCTTGGGAGAATGGGCTGCAGACACAGCCCTCTTCCAAATCTCGGACCGCTGCCAAGAAAAAGTGTATTTTGAATTTTAGCATCCTCAGAAAGTGTTTTTTGGATCCCCATATTCAGCTTCTCTTCCATCACTTGCTGTGAGATCTCAGGGAAGACATTTGGTAATGCTCTGCCCAAGGGCAAGGGCAGTATTTCCCTGCCTCCTAGGAAGCTGCTACAGCTAGATACATTAAATATTGAGAAATGCTCAGATGCTCCAGCACCAAATACCCAAGGTAAGTACATAACATGCTTGTTCATGCTAGTTTTGGTCAGTCAACTCAAGGACAGACTGTGATGATACTCTCATGTCACTTCAGGTTACCTCAAAGTGTTAAGCTTCTTCTGGAAACCATGCTGCCACCCACTACCAAATTTCTGGACCCCTGGGGAGCCCCACTGGTTGAATGACAGATTTGGCCTGTGAGCCGAACGTCGAGACCACTAATGTAGAACATACACTTTAACGGAGCGTGCTGTAAATCCAGCCCAGCATCCCCACCTTTACAGCATCAGTAACGAAAGACTAAGAAGAAGAACTCTAGCACAATGGGCAGAAAGGAAAGCATAAGGAAGATGACAAACTGTGTCCAAACCCTTCATACTCTGTTCAGAGGTAACCAGCTCCTAACTTCAAGTTCTCCGGCTCCATCAATGCACAGAGAGAGTTGTCTAGTGCTGGAACTGATGACCATTTCTCCAGCAGCACCATTTTCACTCTTCACCTTTCCTTATTCTGGAGTAACCTTTGCTTACCCTGAACTGCATGCCACCGGCCTGGATTCTGAACAAAACAGACACAGCTTTCCATTAGGGATGTATGTTTTTGAGAGGCCACCTCTCTTGCCTTCTTCCTTTGCCTTGCTCTGTCCACCACTCTCTGCTTGATATGGAGGTGCAAGAGCTTTGGCTTCTGTGGTGCTTCAGCTTTCTAGAGAAAAGGCAACTGTTTCCTCTGTCAAACTGCAAAAAGGTGGGGACAAAATATTCCATTAAGGAAGAAAGAAGCCCTGAATGAAGCAAGGGGGTCTGAAACGACTTGGATTCTGTTCCAGAGGCAGAACGAAACAGCCAGGCTCTCCAGCAGGATACACGAAACTTTCCCATCAGATCTGGTCCCATCTCCAAAACTACTAGTTGACTTCAAGACTCACTGGAGCATTTGTCTCATTAAAACAGCTAACATTATTACATCAAGAACTCCAAGGCCCGTCTAATCCACCCCAAATGCTCACCATGGGGAATACCATTGTTCACATGTGTGTATGAGCATATCACTCTCTAGTTGCTTCAACTGAGGACGAAGTGGGGAAGGAGGCAATGCCACCCCCACAATAAAACAGGAAGAATGGACAGAAAAATGAACAAAGATGAAAACGGAGGAAGGGAAAGATACCTAATGTCAGAATCCCACAAATCAACACTATTCTATATATAAACCAGTTAATTATTTGGCAAAAGAAGTCTGCTGCTCAAAACCTATCCCTGAAGTACCATTTGAAAATGCCTCAAATAACAAGACTGCCAGATTTACCCTCTCCTCACTAGTATGTAGTCTTTGCAAAATCCAGCAATTAAATTAAGTTTGCTGCACTGGCAAAATATTGTCTGGTTGTAATGATAGGCTTTTCAACCTTTGAGTCTGCACGGAGGGAATATATAACCTCCTACA
Organism: Crocodylus siamensis; assembly: GCF_052110815.1. Lineage (NCBI taxonomy): Eukaryota > Metazoa > Chordata > Crocodylia > Crocodylidae > Crocodylus > Crocodylus siamensis. Next base: position 282,140,477 of record NC_143396.1, on the reverse strand, counting down.
GTTTAATATGGTAGATAATCATTCAAAATTTAAACTGCAAATATTTAGAGAAGTATTTTTAGTCGCAATTCTATCCAACATTTAAGCCATCATATAGAAATGTAAAGTCTCTAAACTCTGAAAGAAAATTAATTTAAATGTATGCATTCTTATTTGAGATCAAGTTCCTTCATAAAAACAGAAATATTTCTTTCCCTTGACCTTCAATCATCTTTGTGCCAGTTTCTGACATGCCCCAAACACCAACTGTTTTTATACAGTCTTATATCAACTCTCAACAGCCTTTCATACACACTATAAGCCAAATGATAACATTTACAAAACCCTTAAAGCAACAAATACAACCAACCACACAATTTTCATTTTAAAACCTGAAAATTCAAAGGGTCTTTTATCAGCCAACAAAGTACAAACAAAGTACGGAACAAGAATTCAACCCAGCATGAAATGTGATCCATGACAAAGCAGATGTGGCAGAAATCCCTGGTAACAAAAAAGAAGAAAGAGAGATGGGTTGGGGTGACAGTCTTTGTGAGAGATGAGAACCACCTCCAGAAAGACCTCACAACACACATCTCCATGTCCTCCACAAGCTCTTCCATCAACACCACAGAATCAGATCCGATACAAAAGACAAAAGGTTTATTTCTCTCTTCGTTTAAATTTTCTGCCCCTTAGGTCTTTTTCATACATGCAAACCCATCTTAAGATCCCTTCCACATCAGACTTTAGTTGTCATGCTTCTCTCAGCAAGAGTGGACACTCTTGGAGAAAAGGGCTTGGGTCCCAGAAGAAAGTGTGTTTCCTGCCTCCCTTAGCTTAATTTTGTAATCTAGGTTTTAAACACACTGAAAATTACATGGTGGCACAATTTCTGTTGCAAGATCTTCCTAAGCACATTGAAAAGACGAGTAACTTAAGAAGTATGTTCCCTGCCATAGCATAACAAATTCCAACCTCTATATCTAGGTACTGTTTGCAAGAAACAACATGAAATGGAGACCCATATAAAGCTAAAGTATATTTCTTCTTTAATCAGACGCTTAAAAATATTCTCTGGCTATTATACAATTCCAAATGATCATTTTGTTCATATAATGCTGGCAGCAGATTTTTTTTCTGAATAAAATTACCATATTACTGAGTTTAATCCTATTCCCTAATTGGGAAGTTAGTCCTAAAGATTAATATTTTGACATTGGGAAAATAATGAAACAGCAGTTTCTCATCATCCCTCAGATTCACTTCGACTCTTCAGGCTAAGAGTCAACTAGGCTGACTGCCTAAGTCAGAAGTCAAAATAAATTTAATACCCCCCCCCCAAACCAATGATTCAGAAATGTTCAACTGTGCACAGAACTAACTCGGGTAACCATGTTAAACTTGTCCTCACATCTCTCTTTTGTCCAGTCTTATGCTAAGTTATGAGTTTTTCAGGGCAGTGATCATCTCCTCTAACGTTTGTAGAGCACGTAGCCCAGTAGTGCCAGAAATAAAGCAATGTTGCTCAAGACTCTACAGGGACATGGTATTTCTATCTTTCGTTTTAAGAAAAAGGAGAAAAAAAATCTCTCCAATTTGCTAGGTAGAGTGCAACTAGACTAGACTGTGCTCTTCATAATAAAAGCCCACAAATCCTCAATCCTGTATACACACAGAGATGTTAATGAAGGTACTCCAGCAAATCTGTTGCAGGGTTAGGCCGAAGTGAAAAGAAAGATTTGCAGGAAAAGATGGGGTGATGCAAAGTTTCCTTTCATCTACAAGTCAAATTGACTCTCAGAAAAAAAAAGGAAAAGGACACAAGGCAAACATCTTAAAAGAATACTGTGCCTAATGAAGTAAACAGCACAGATGGCCTTACCACACAGTCATTTAACCAGTTATTAAATGGAATATCCCAATGTACCTATTTGTGAACACAATGAAGGCTGAAATACATATAATTTTGGTATCTTAAACGTATCTCATCAACCAGAGATATACAAGTTTACATGACAGAGATGGGTTTCTTTCCCCTCCCATTTCACATGCAATTACAAATACAGGTGGCACTTTGGCATCATACACCAATTATTCGGTAGGCTATAAAGCAATACAAGAGAGCTTAAATAAAACAAAATCGATCTGGATCAAAACCACTTGGGGGAAGGATTGTAAATGTACTGTGTTACGATTTTCCTAAACACACACAGGACTGGATTTGCATGTAGACAGCAATTTCCTTAATGTTATGAGAGAGATAAATACTACCAGATTTGTATATAATATGGGCATTCTAGCAAGTTATGGAAAGAAACTCTGAATGTAGTGATGACAAGTCAGTTCAGTTTAATTTAAATGAAAGGGTTAAATAAGGTGCTTGTTTATAAAAAAGGTCCGTAACTATATTTTAAAAGCCAAATGTTGAGAAATTAAAGGAAATCAGGTAGTGAAGTCAATTGGACTGAAGATCTCAGGGATTTAAATGTGGAGGAGTTGTGAAAGGTTTTTAAGACAGATGTAAAAACTATCTACAATTTGCCTCATAAGAACAAAGTGGGGGGTGGGAAGGAAGCATTCCTAGGGAAGGGCTCCCAACCTAAATGTATGAATAATCATCAAAATGAGGCTATTAAGAGCAAGCCAAGGGTTTATAAGAAATAGGAAAAGCTGCTGATCAGCAGAGAAAGCTGCAACCTGAAGGCCAGAAAACACAGGGATAAATTAGTGAGAGTAGTTAGGCCTTGCAAAGAAAACCTACACAAACAGCAAAACACACTTTAGCCATGTAAATACTTAAGAACAAAGCGGGGTGTGTCCAAATGAGTACAGATATTTTTCCTTGTGCTGCTGCTACCTGTCCCCGGGGAGCACCCATGCCATGCGTGTTCTGGCACGTGGCAGTTTACCCCGGGTAGGGCCGGGGAGGCTGGGGCAGGCAACTGTGCTGGCCCCAGAAGCCTTACCTGGAGTCCTGGGGGCCTCCCAGGGCTGAAGCCACAGGAGGAAGCCTGGCCAGCAGCCGGAGCGTGGCTCCCGCCCAACAGACTCTGGTTCTGGGCAGCACGTGCTCCTGCCATGTGCGCCACCCCAATTTTTTTGGTGTGGGTTCTTTGGCCCCAGGATCTGTCAGGGTCAACCCTCCCTCCCCTCCCAGCATGGGGAATGCCGGCATGTGTGATGTGCGGTGCTGCAGATGGGGCAACGATGTATACTGCACATATACACGTCTGGACAAGGCCTCAGTGAGAAAAGTGAGGCTGCCATATAGTGAGGATTGGCAAGAGTAAAATAATCTTAGTACAGCCCAAAAAACTACATGAATACTTTGGTTCAGTCTTCAGAAGGGACAATGATGGTGAACATGGGAACAAAGGTAAGATTACTAATGATAATGAGGCACATAATAGAAATGGAAGATGTAAGCGAAGCTCAAAAAGCGAAGTGTACTGAAGTCGTGGCAGAGGGTGAGGTGCTGGGGTGTGGAGGGAATCAGATGTCTCTATCCCAGAATTCTGAGCCATCTAATACAGGCAATCACAAGTCTGATAGTTGGGACTTTTAAACAGTGCAACCCTGCATTTGATAGACTTAGCTGGAAAAAAGAACATAAAATGTAATAATGATACATATTAGAAAGAGAAGAGAAATTATCAAGGCAACTACAGACCCACTAATCTGAGTTCAGCAGCATAAGTAGCAAGAACAAAATTTGAAAGAAATTATAGTTAAAGGCAGGGAAGCATTTTATCTTGCTTTCAGCTGGTAACACAGGCTTATCAAACATCAATCAGGCCAAACTAAGCTGGTTATCTTTCTGGAATATTTTTTTAGAAGGGAAATAATACATCTAATCTAGTTGTATTTCAGTAAAGTGTCTGATGCACACCCACATGAAAAATGATTAGCTAAACTGGAGGTGATGGAAATTAGTACAAAATGTTAGGAAGGACAAAGAAACAGGTTAGAGAGGAAATGGCAACAGATTACACTGAAAAAGGAATTGTCATTTGAGAGCGAGGTCATTAACAGAGTTCACCCAAGACTAATTTTAGGATTACTTTTACCTAGTATTTATTTTCATTAGTGAATCCAACACAAGAGGCACAAGTGCACTAATTCAATCTGCCTGTAACCCAAAGTTGGAGACTCACTGCCAATACAGGAGGAAGGCAAGAATATCATGAGGGAAGAAACAAACAGCCTTCAGGACTGTAGTAACAGAAGAGAGAGAAAAACACATTTGTGCAAAACAAACTCAGGCATTTAGAGACTAATACCAAGGATTTCCACTATAAGCTCCTAGTTTAGAAATGACTGAGTAGGAGAAAGACCTATGCATACTGACCAGTCACAGAATGACTATGAACCATCAATGAATGTTATTGTAGAGTGCTGTGTATAGTCCTAGTCACCCATGTTCAAGAAAGATACATTTGAGCTGGAAAAAGTCCAGAAAAATCCGTTAGAGGTAAACACCAGCGAGGAAGAAAAGCTATACAAGCTATGCAAAGACAATGTCAACACAAGAACAAACAGAGTATAAACTGGCCATGAATAAATTTAGACTGAAAATGAAAAGATAGTTTCTAACCATCCAAAGAGCAGCGGACTAGCACTGGACAGCCTGACAGTAGGAATAGTGGGGGTAATTAGTCTAACTCCATTTTAGCTGGGGCCTCATAAGTTGGTGAACCATTGCTGATGATGTTGCCAACAGCAGAGGAGTAGATTCAGTGACCTCAAGGACCCTCCCAGTCCATTATCACCTTGCATTTGTAGGCTTTTGTCTAACGTTTCTACAAGATACCAGGATAACAAAAAGCAAGATCAGGGAGCCAAAGTCTCAAAGTTGTATATTTTGGGGAAACTAATGTGAACAGTATAATTGCCGAGAGCAGGAGCATACCTAAGAGCAGCTAAGAATAAGGAAACAGCACTGAAAAATTCTCTAATTCGTGACATTACTTTTAAGTTACTTCTGCTTGGTTTACAAGTCCAACATTGTGTTTCTCCAAGGATAGGGGCCTGGGAGCTCCACTGTAACAAGAGAAGTTACTTAAACCACGAACTCCTTGTAATCCTAACTGTGGACAGAGAGGGTATACGGTACCTAACTAAACTGTTGATCCCTGACTGCAGCAGCTAGTTGCTACTGTAACAGAAATGATTATCTGTCCCTGACACTGCAATAAATCCCATAGGAGTACACGGCGATGCCCACAGAGAGATCACAACAAGATCAGGTCCTTAGACTAGACTCTCTCATCACTCTAGTCTCCATTTATGTATAGCTAACTGAGAGAGTTAGATAAATTCTGACTTGATCCCATATAGTCATTCAGCTTCTTGCAAATCCACAAACACCCAATCAACAAAACTACACTCAAAATATGGCAGGAAAGTAACCAATACCAAAAGTTTCAAAGAGAGGTAATTCCGTTAATGAATGGAACATTTTGAAATCATACACATTTGGAAAAAAAACCCACCTGATAACATTTTAAAGAGTAATGAAAATAAATTCCATAACTTCAACCAAAAGCAAAAACAGATTGAGCCAAATGCATCAAGAAGCACTACCCAGAACACAAAAAAATAAGAAGAGCTTCATCATAAATTTGGAGAGGAGCGATGTCCATGAAGTGAAGGTCACCAGCATTTAAAAAACAAAAAACCCTTGAAAAACTTAACATTCAAGACACAGGATAATTCTTCCCTCTTTTCACAGGACTGCAGCCACAATCCTGCAGTCCATGCATACAGGTGGACCCTTTTGATTACAAAAAACCCTGAAGTCACAAAAGCTGAACAAAAGTGGTGTCTATTAGACAGTTTCACAAAAAACCCTCCCACTGTTCCAACTGTACATCAGAAATATGGACCTAGGTTATACATGGTTTATTGATATTTGTTAAATGTTCCAAGATCTTCAAGTGAAAAGTACTTTATAAAGCTAAGTATCTGGCCCTCAGTGAATTAAAAAGAAAGATTACTACTGAGAGTAAGGGTTCCAATTGTTTTACTTCTCACCACCTAGAAAATACCAAACAAGTATCAATATAAATAAGGACTGGACAATTGAGGCCTATGAAAGAACAACAAGAGAATTCAAACAATTTTATAATAAAAAAGAAATAAAGATCAACATTGCTCTTGTTTGGAAATGAAGGCCCAAATCCTGCAGTCTTTGCTTGACTAAAACTTTCACTGAAGCTGATGGGATTTTTACCTAAACAAGAAATTTGAAAAGGTGGGATTGCATTAAGAACAGATCCTAAAAGGCAACCCAAAAGAAGACAGAATCATCAAATACATAGCCAAAATGAAAAGATCTGCTCCCTTGTGAATTATACAGTGCTGCTTTGTTGCTGTTACAAAAACTGTTTAATACCATGGAAACTATCTGATAAATGTACTAGAGGTCTATAATTTTATAATATTGTGGTAACAATGTGATGATTCTTTTTGAGAGAGGATTTTTCTTAAAAGGCCCTGGCTTCTAGGGGAAAGTAACTTTTCCAAAAATAAGCTACCTTTTAAGCTGAAATGTTTCAGTTTCAGCCTAAATGTAAAAAAGTTTTAGAGAAATGAAAAGCAGACCAAGCAGAATTGTCTTAAGTTATTGCAAAACACAGGAGATGATGGATACAGAAAGTATTTTTCCAAGTATAAAAGATCACTGAGGTATTTTGCGCGAGTCCCAGTAACACAAAAAATAGCTAACAAATCTGCTATTTTAAATCTATGTAACTAGTCTCCACAAAGGAGCACTTTGTCTAACTTAATAAAACCTCACAGGTTATTAATGAGAGGAAAATTACTGTGTGCAGAACGTTATTTTCATGTCCAATCTCAGAGCACACTATTCAAGACTTCTAGGTATGTTCTCATATGAGCATATAAGCAAGTCAGACACCTGCATGCATACCTTCACCATCTGAACTCTTTCAAGACAAATATTATTCTCCTATGCCTCTGAATTCCCACCACCACTTTTAAAGACAGTGCAGGAAATAATCTGGAAAGTATGGCAGTATTTCGGTTGGATTCTGGAGCCTAATGTTTAAAATACAGAATTTTTACTCCACCCCAACAATTTCCCAACTGACAGATTGCATGCCGGCTGATCTGTAGGTACTTTACAGTAAAAATACAGTAAATGAACCAACTTAATTTTAATGAATGTTAAATACCTGCCATCCGAAAGACACCCCTAGACACCACACACAAACACACAAAACCACTACTTCTGTGATTAAGCCGATGTAACAAGAGTCATGTCCTGAAGGTTAAACTAAAACTATGTCGGACCAATAGGCTGAGGTGGGAATATGAATTCCAAAGCCAAGGGCCCTCCACTACTCAGAGCCTAACTAGTCATTCTGTACAGCAGGGGTGACAAACATCCAGCCCGCAGGCTGGATCCAGGCTATGGAGCCATACAATATAGCCCATGGAGCACTGGACCAACCGCATACACCAGCCCCAGCCTCACACACTGCATGCAGCACATGGGCAGGACCTGGCACCAGGGGTCAGTCTGGGATGCTGCACACAGTCCAAACCCCAAAGCCCCTGTGCCACATGCACAGTGAGCCCCAGGGTTAGCATATGGTGCACACAGCGCACAGGCAGGGCTGGACTAGTTGTGTGCACTGCACACAGCACGTGAGGCCAGCATCAATTGTGCACTGCCTACAAAATGAGGACTGAACCCAGTGCCTTGGATGCTCCACAGTCCCAGTCTGGCTCACAGGTTGGCTCAGCAATGCTAATCTGGCCTTCAGGGCCAAATGAGCCTGACATTCCCTGCTATACAGGATGCAATGCACTGAGATGGCCAGCGCACACAAACACTGAAGTGAACTTTAGATCTAGGGATCATACATTCAAACCTAGTTAAGAGTATAGTTATTCAAATGTATGACAGCTAGATCACACTTTCACACCTTCACCTCTCTCTCCCCATTTCCCCTCACTTGAAACAGAGGGAGGAAAAAAAACAAGTTAATTCAATGTTATACAAGAGATTTTTGCCTCATGAAAGAATTATGCAGTTCCAAATAGGCTCAGTTGCACCAGTATAAATTCAGAGTAATGCAATTATCCTCTACTTTATTTACACCAATAAAACAGAGCAAACTGTGGTTTCTAAAAGGCACAAGGGGACTCAGCTTCTGAGCACATGAACTGTACATAGGCGCAAAGCTAGACCTCATATTAACCACGACAAACATTAGTATTTTTAGCTATGTTCAATGATTTCATTTTTTCACATGCTTCTACTGGAAAAGCAGTACAGGAGATGCTGTATATCCTACTCATTATATTTTAGTTCCTGAATAGAGGGTCACAGTTCAGAGTTGCATGGAATTCAAGGACAGCCCCTCCTGCACTGCATACTCTCTTCTGTTACCTGCAGTGACTCATTTCTATCTGAAATGCTATTATTGAAAAAGAACCAATAATAAACTATCCTATCAGCTTGCTTTGGTTTGGGACTCCCAAGTTTCTGTGGCGGGGGGCAGAAACCAAACTTAAAACCCTACAAAAACAAGACACTTCACTGCACATATTTTTCCCTCAGGGGAAAGAATGAGAATAGACCATGTCTGACAGATGTGCAGTCACATCACTTACTGCACTACTCCAAGGAACACAGGTATTACTGTAATGAGTGCACCGTAAAAAATGTACAAAGAACAGAATGGACACTGTCCTGCTGTTCTGCTTACTCCATTCTTGTAATTAAGGAAAGTTTTGAGGCTTGTAATAAGCCTGTTCTTGGAGAACAAGCTTTCTGTAAACGTCAATGCCTTACATGCTTAAACAAAGGAGCAGAGGGATGTATCCTATGCATATGTGCACCTGCAGCCACAATTCTCCCTCCATCACACACACAAAAATAGGCTTAAAATTAAACTTGAGAGCTATCAACCTTGAAAACTTTCTTTTTGCATACAAATGTTATGCTTGAAAGACAGCCAAAATAATGAGAACTAATTTTAGGAACTACACACCCCCAAATCCCGCTGCTAATTTTTGCAGCTTATAGTGGACATTTCTAAAAATGTTTCTTTCTTCTGTCCCTGTCTGAAACACCCTTATAAACAATATGGGAAACTGAGACAATACATGTGTTAAGTATAAACCTAACATTTTTGTTTATGGTTACAACTTTAAACAACTATCCAGGAGAAATAGCACAAAAAGAGACTGCATGTAGAATCCTGGCAAATGCACAAGGAAAATAAAACATAATTTTCTAATTTCTTAAGGTTATAGTCTCATTACTTTAGTATTCTGAGGTAATACCTTTAATAATAAAAAGGAAAAAAAAATTCCAATGTTTCTAGTTGATCTGGAAAAGATGTACAGTACTCCAGTAAGATATCTACTACTAATAATGTGTGGATATTAGGCCCACAAATTGATCTACTCAAGTACATCCCTGTATCTCATTGAATCCCTCACGGAAGTCAGTGGAAGGGAGAAAAATAACCGTAAGAGCAAATCCTTCATTTGGAAGCCAGGGCACTGTAACTCACAGTGGTATTCCAATATTCCGTGTTCCCTTCCATCTGTTTGTTACATCTCATGCAGCCTTATGCCCCAGACACGTACGCACAGGCTCATCTTTACTACTACCAAGCGACCTCATTGATTTCAATGGGACTATACAAAGGAGACAAGCTCAGAACATGCACATGTATTTGCAGGATCAGGGCCTCAGGCAATTGGGATCACAAACTCTTTTATCAAAGTAACTCACAACTGTTTACTTTCTGAGAATTAGCCATTTTAATCAAAAGGTCAAAATGTTTCCACTTTTCTGAACTCAAGCTATAAGAATTTTAAAAGGAAAGTGTCAAAGATGACAAGCTGCAAGTGTAATTAATCCTTACATTGTTGAAAGCATACCAAAATCTATATCAGCCCCATTATAAGACACTGTTACAGAAGTGAAAACTCAATAGTCATCCACTAATAACAAATCCCTGAATTTATCCTTACTTACCTGGCAACCAGGTTTTATTTGAACTTTCTATCTGTTTTTCTTCTATCTTCCAAGGAAACAGAAGCACACAAATACCCCAGAATGATGATTACAAGTCCATTTTACATTTCAATGCTCTGACTAATTACAAATTAATCAGATAGGTAGAGGAAAGAGATAGGGGAAACGCATATCTGCAAATCCAAAAGGTAACAGGCCTAATATTAAGCCTCCTAGCTTCAATACTGTCTAGAATTAGTTAAATCCAATATCAATGACAAAAAATAATCAACTACAGCATCAACACTAGTTATCTGTACTGACATTTTCTTTGCTTATAAACAAAAAGGAGACTGATGACATGAAAAAGATTTGCACGTGATACCACAAACCCCTTCAATATGTAGTATGCAAAGAATTATTTCTGGACCTGATTCTGGGAGATACTGCACCTGCACACTTGCACTAAAAAAAAAAGTCAGTGAGTTGAGGTGACATGGCCCATTCAGGGAGTGCTAAGCCTATTTTAGGAGCCTACCCAAATTCATACTCCTCACACTTGCTCAGAAACCCATTAAAAACCCAGTGCCACATTAAATTAAATGTTGAAAGTTAAAACTTAGACAAAACCTGCCTGCCTGCAGAGCCCAGGAAATGGTTCTGTTCATATTAGCATCCAGACCTTCCACAGGTATTACTAACAGCACAGAGGCAAGATTTCCACTTTAAAGATATCAACTGATGGCAACATTTTTGCAGAGTTTGAAAAGCTTGTTTGTCAGGCACCTTTTCTCACTTACATGCTACATTTCCTCTCAAATTTCTGGCACAACAAAACTTTTGAGCACAATTTTGATGTCAACTGTAAAAAAAAAAAAAAAAGTATTTTAATCGCACACAAAATCTTGAGCCTTACCTTTTAGCAGAGGCAGAGGCGTTAATTCAATAGGCTTGCCCTGAGACCTAAACTGGGAGGAGCTTTGCGACCTCTTCTGCCTGGCTTTCCTGACGGACTTCCGAGAAAATCCGTCTACTTTATCCACTGACGGAGGAGTGGTTGGTGCTGAGGACATATCCCTACTGAAAAGAAACAAGTGTTATAAACGCATTCCCAATGCCCAGAAGTAGGTAAAGATTAAATGAATTTGCCAAGAGTCACTTTGTACCTCCTTCACTTCCCTCCTAAAAACACCCTTTTGAACTATCACCCACAAGGACTTGAAAAAATTAGTGGGCCAGATGGATAGGAGAGAGATGGTCTGTCTATTGATTTATTTACAAACTTAAAAAATAAATTCCTGGTACTATTGCAAACCTTTCCTTTCCTCTCCCCTATTTTGTAGCATCCTCACTTGTTATATATTTGAACTTAGGCCCAGATCCTGAAATCAGATCCAGGCAGATCGATTGCTGTATTGACATGGGGACCTGTTGACTTCAAAAAGAGTCCATACAAACACAGGGGTGATCTGTCAGTCAGCAAGAAGCGGCCTACGGGACCACACGTTCTTTGGATTGCCACAGGATCTCCTTCTTTCTTCCCTAAAGCACCTATTCCTTAATGCAGGGGTGGGCAAAATGAGGCCCGGGGGCTGAATGTGACACATCAGGCCATTCTATCTGGCCTGCAGGGCCTCTAAAAATTTAGAAAATTAATATTTCTCTCTCCCTGGCTGTCTGTCATGTGGCCCTCAATGGCTTGCCAAAAAACTCAGTAAGCGGCCCTCCACCCAAAACAATCACCCGCCCCTGCCGTAATGGGTGCACAAGGAAAATAATGAATTTTACCATCAAAACCATGGACATTTAGTAGACAATTAATATACCATGGAACACACATAAAATAGGCAGACTGCTTTCCATAAAAATAAGTTGAAAAATGTATGAAAGTTTAGCCAACCAACATCATTAAGCTTCAAAACATCAACAAAACGTACTAAGCTTGACAGACTTACTACATTAGTCATTTATTCTCCACTTTAGAAATACCCAGCTTTTACACTGTGAATCTCTTTGCATATCTCCAGTTTCATATTCTAGTATTCCTGAGCAGATTCCATGCTACTTTTACAAAATTATAAAGAAATACTGAAAGAGTTGATTCAACAACCAGTCTCTTGATTTTTGCCAGCCTTGTCGTCTTCTCTGTCAAAAAGTCCCATGGTATCTTCTCAGTGAAAAAGAAAGATGTAAGGGGGAAAGATTTAGCTATGAATCCTACCAGTGCTTATGCACGTTTAACTTTGATGCTCTGAGCAGTATTTCAATGACAATACACATGGTAATCAAGTGAAGCTTGCATGTAAGCACGCGCAAAAGCAGGGGCTTAAAGCATGAGCTTGGAAGGTGTTAATCACCCCAAATGTTTGTTGGCTTCAATTTATCAAAGGGTCACCTACTGCTACTGGGAGAGACCACCTTCAAATAGCTATCATGTTGACGGACTGGTCTACCCCATACAAATACAATAGATTTAAATCAAGTCGTTTGATTTACGCTTTAGAAGGAGGTCTTATTATTTTCTTTATGACGGTGTAAGCGTGCGTAGAAAGACGACAGGTTTGCTGCGAGGCCGTGTGCGGGCATGTAACAAAGTCCGGGTCCGCCGAAAACATCAAACTCTTCGCTTCAAAGGACCGAGCGGCGTCCTCGGAAGCCAAGCTGGGACACTGGTATCATCTTTAAAAAAAAAACCATTTATCCTCTTTTGTTTTTTCCCCCGGGGCAGGCGCTGCTTCACGACCGCCCTGACAGCCGCGCCCTGCGTGGCGCGCCTGGACCGTGGCAGGCTTCGAGGCTCCGAAGTGATGCTCCAGAGACAAGTGCCACCTCGCCGGGATGGACGGGGGGTCTGCCAGACGATGTGCTCGCCCCCTAGCCTGCCGTCCCCTCCAATGGAAGGGGACCTGGGGGCTCCCTGAGGGATGGGGGCACGAGGAGCCGCCCTCACCTGGCCCTCGCCCTCGCCCTGCCCCAGCCTCGCCCGCTCCCCTCCCCGGCGGGCCGGGGGCGTCTGCAGCTCCTCCCCCGGGGGCAGCGTTACCTTGGCCTTCCTGGCAGAGAAGGCGGAGGGGGCGGTGCGGGGGAGCGGAGCAGAGCGGGCCGGGCGGGCCGGGCGCGGCAGCGGCAGCGGCGGGGCGGGAGGCGGCGGCGGCAGGCCCGTGGGCCCGGTGCGGGAGGCGGCGGCGGCCTGGCTGCGCGGCCCGCGGCCTCTCTCACATTCCCGGCGGAGGCTGCGCGCGGCGGGGGCGAGGCGGCGGCGGCGGCGGCGGGTCCGGGGCGGGCGCGGGATCCTATTGTCAGCGGCGCGGGGCTCCGGCCATGGCACTCGCGCTCGCGCTCTCACAGCACCCGTTCCTCCTCCCTCCCCCCGCCCGCCCGCTCGCAACCCAACGTGCTGCCGCCGTGACGTGACGCGACGCGACGCACCGCGCCGCTTAGTTAGCTCCCGGGCCCTGCCTCCGCCATAGCCGCCGCGGCGCCGACGGGGGTTTTCTTCCCCCCCGGCCAGCAGCCTGTCGGCTCCAAGCGCCTCTGCCCTCCCAGAAGACGCCGGGGCCTTTCTGGGGCTGAAGGAAGTGGGATCGGCTTGGCGCTGCCTGCGGTTCCTCGGGCACTTACGCCGGGGGAGAGGGCCGCGAGGCGGACTTGAGTCAGTTCGTCTGAGGGCCGAGACGGAGCCAACCCTGGATCGGGAGATGCCGGCGCGTGAGTGCAGTGGCCCAGGCCGGAAGCCGGGGGGCGCTAGAGCACCCTCCCTGCTGGGCTGGAGCAGGCGAGGCTAGCCCCCCTGCCAGAGGGGAAGTTGTGGGTAGGCACAAAGCATCCTGGGATGCTGGGGGACTGCGAGTTAACTTGAATCTGGAGGGAATCTGGGACGGACATTCAACAAACCAATTTAATCTAAATCCGCCGAGTCTGATGCAGCATCTATCCGTATTTATCTTAAACTGGTTTCGGCCGTTTATTAAAGTGATTTATGTGCCCTGAACTTCTGGACTAGGGACAGGTCACAAACCTGTTTCAGTGATCAGAAACTGGTTTAAATCTGTAATAGAGCAGACATTTGGTGCACATAAACCAGCTTGAAAATGGCGGAAACTGGTTTGAGATGCACCTGGTTGAATGTAGTATCAGACTTAACTGATTTGGGTCAAACCAGTTTATGCAATGTCTGTCTCAGACCCCTTGCTGGTTTAAGATAAGCCAGACACCCCCAGCATGCAGTCTGGGCTGGACAGGGCTTCCTGCTCCACTGCAGGGCTGGCCTCCTCTCTGCTCCCTGGTTGGAGCTCAGCACAAACTTGCAGACACAGAGCATCTGCCTGGCTTTTTGCTGCTAGACAGGGATTATTTCCCCATCTCCTCTGCCTTACACTGACACCTCAGCATTATCTAGCAGACCACACGCTGACTAAGGTCCCTGCTGTGGGGGAGGACAGAGGCAGACATGCTTTTTGGAGCTAACCAACAGGTAGCTTAACAGCTTTCCTTGGAAGAGCCCCATTATTTAATGGAGAGAGGCTTTGTTTTGTGAATGAGTTAATAATTCTGAGTAAAGGGTGATAAACTTTCCCTGGGCAGCTTGGGAGCTCTGCCCTGTGGAAGGGAAGGGAGAGCTACTGTAGCACCCCTGGCTTCTAGCCTGAGCCACTGCACACTTTTGCCTGCAATTCTGGGATGTCTGTGGCTTACAACCTGATTTAGCCCAGTCAGGTTAGACTAACCTGCAAAGATTGAATCAGTTTAGGCTCAGGCTTTTAGAAGCCCTGTTGTGTTACAGACTTGAACTAGTTTATACTCACTTACACTGGTTTATGTGTGATTTCTGTCCCTAGCCTTAGTATCTTGTCAATCCTTATCGGGTCTCCCTTTAAGCATCTTTTCTCAAAACTGAATAGACCTAGCTTCATTAGTCTCTCCTCACATGGAAGCCCATTCCCATCACTCATCCTCCTTGTTGACTTTCTCTAATTCTTCTATATGCTTTGGATTGGACGCAGTATTCAAGGTGTGGCTGCACTCAAGTTCTTTGTTCCTACAAAAATGGTAGGGAACTATCTAGTGCTCCTAGTCTGGGGGCTCAGATTAAATGACCTCTGGAAAGCCCTTCTAACCCAAGTCCTCTGGGCTGGGCTTGTATCTCTGTCACTGGTGTAACTAATCCCATCTAGCTACATAGGTGCAATCTCCACTTAAATCAACTTTGTGTCCTTTGGTAATTTGCAGCAATAAGGTAAACTGCTTGAGTTTGCCCTAATAATGAGATCTGCTTTAGTTGCCAGACCAGGTTTTCACTTAATGCCCTGTTCAGTGAGTCAGTTACATCTGTCTTTTAATTTAAGTTCTCCAAATTAACCAGATTTATTTATTTATTGTCCTTCATACCAAGATTGAGCTGGATTCCTGTGCACATGAAAGCTACATGAAACACAATCTGTTTGTGAAGGAAGATGTTCGGGGTTGCTTAAAGGGTGAAATAACATAGCCTACTGTTTAGAGAAGAACCCTTGGCCACTGGCCTACTAGGTGACATTTGACCGTTTATTTGAAATATTCCTGCCTCAGTATCCCCATCTAAAAAGTGGAGCCATGTATTTACCTCATAGTGTAAAGTGCTTTGTGACATACAGAGTTGAAGTGCTGTGTAAATGTTTGGTTTTTGGTTTTTTTAAGCAACAAAAGTTCCTACTGATAACAAGACTACCAAAATGCACTTTTTTTCAAGTGCAGATTCTACTAATCTTCCTGTTGTGCCATTTTTATAAAATTGTTAAAGAGCTTACTGCTACAAATTTACACCAGAAAGTGGGTAAATGGTTTGTATATATACCATTTAACAAAACACTATGCATGGTGATGCATTTTAACAGCAACAAGCATGTTTCTTATGAAATTACTTCTTATAATACTCAAGATGTACCGATGAACCCTTCAAGAATACATGAGTCTTAACAGGTGGTTCTTTTTTTTAAATCTTAATTTTTTTTTTTTTCCTTTTTGTATCATCTGGTCAACAAACTTTCTACTACCCTGGTTTTTTGGTGCTCAGATTGTTTTATTGCTAATTTTCTGGTCATTCCCCATAACTACTTTATATTCCTGTAACAGAAGAAGTCTGTATTCATCCACATGTTTAAGGGGCATTCAGTCTGTAGCTGGAGAGTCCCACACTTATGAAACTCCACTGATATTCTAAAGGGATGCCCCAGCTTTCTCCTCCTCAAACCCTTGGTCGACATTACAAAATGTATTGTTTCTGAAAAGTTGAAGTATATGGCCTTTAGGCAGAAGGAAGTAGAAAATTTCACAAATACATGTTCATTTGTTGACAGTGTCACATAGCAAGAAATAAAATGATTTAACTCAACAAGTAATGCTCAGATGTCATCAACACTTCAAGGAAAAGCTTGTACAGGTGTATAAGTCTTCCAGTTGTCCTCCAAGAATTAAACAAATCAAATGGATGTGTCTTGGGACTGTGATTTAGAACATTTACAATGTTCCAGGTGATAACCCAGTGGGGAACACTAAAACTACTGCCCAGAACGGGCTGCATCACCTGGGAGCATGAACAAAACCAAAAAACCCTACATACTTTCTTGCTGCCAAGTTTAACTCTCTACTAACTTTTAAAACAGATTTTACAAGAAAATGTTTAAAAGAGCATTCCTTAACACCAGATTTACAAGGCACAAATGCTCTATTGAGTAGTATCTGTTTATCTTAGCACCCATAAAACTAGAAGAATACTGGTGAGCTCTTCCCTGCATAGAAACTGTTCTGCACCAATGGGTCCCAGGTGTGCTCCACCTCAAGGTTCAAGAAATTGACTCAAGAGGCATGCTTTAAGGTTTACAGCCTCATCTGTCATTCAGAAAATGTGTTAATATAAAGAAAATGAGGCCACAGAGCCTTTTTTCCAAGCCTGGCACAAGGGACAAACTCTCTAGTGGTCTTTATGTAGAGACTTTTTAAAGACAAGGTTGCTGGATTGATAAGTGAAAGTCATTCTGTCAGGTAATAAACAGAATTTTACTCAGCTGGAGCTTGTGGTGTCTCAAATGTGTGTCTATAGTGAGAGTTATTTAATGGTTTACTAAAGGATCTTCAATACGCTGAAAGAGGATGGTCGCTGGGAATTATTTTTACATGTCCTGCTTACTACTTACTGGAACAGGAAAAGACTTGGTATCCCCAAGGAACTAATGATTTGGACCATCAGATAAAAAACTAGAAAGAAAGTGTCCTCCAGGAGTCAGTAACATCATCTCAAGAACTGAATCAGCATGTAAACCAGGCTCTTCTACACAACAACAGAAATTGTGACAAAGGTAAACAAACAGTGAAAAAGTGCTCCAAAATAATGAACCTGCCTTGTCAATTTAAGGGTACTAGTACCAAGAAGTATTATTTTAGCATTAGGCGTCTTGAAGCAAATCCATCCCCAGAGTTGGGCTGTTGTAGTTAATCTTCTTACACCGAAGATGACTTGCCCCTTATATTTTTGGTTTTGATTTTATTCTAGAGATTTATTTTAGGGTGTTGCACCCATTTTTTTTTTAATATGTGTTATTACAGTGTCTTGTTTCCATTATGATAGATGCAGAAGAAGTTGCTGTGTAGGGTTTTGAATACAACCTATGCCTGCCATTTATACATGTGGAGCGGGCATTTGAAGAGCGTAGCCATTGCTGGCAAAGTGCAATCAATGCCTAATCGGGTTTTTTTTTTTTTTTTTAGATACTAGGAGGGAAGCTTATTCCTATACAATCAATGCAGTGAGGTAGGAGGTTGCTCACTTGTGTGCCTGGATGTCCACCACCTTCTGTCTGGACACTTCTCTCACTTTCTAGATCATATAGTTTCTTTTGCTGAACCCCTTTTTGTCTCTAACTTGCTTTCCTGTTTCTGGCACTCCTCACACATTTTTCCATTTCTGATTAAGTTCCCTTAATTGGGTTTCCTTTTCTGCCTGTTGTCTTTGTCCTCGTCAGGTTCTGCTGAGCCTTCTTCCGGCCTTCTCTTCTTCCCCACTGTCGTTCTTCCACTGCCTCTGCCCCCAGCATTTCATTCTTTCTCTGGGCTAAAAGATGCCCCTGAACAGTTCAGCTGGCTGGTTGAAATGCCATAATGGGAAAAGAATACCAACCCATATATTATGTTCTCTCTTATTTATTTCTGGAACATGTCTCGATTGCAGTTGAAACAAAAGGAGATCTGCACTATGATTTCCCTTCTCTTTCATTTGAAGGCTCAGTTTTCTTTTTAGCTGTGCTGTGAAGTTTAAGGTGTGTGGCTAAACAAAGTTCACATTCTTTAGTGGTTATTATCCTCAACCAGCAAAACTACTATCTTCAGATAAATTGTCTTGTTTTTGCTCTGATTCTTCTTGCATGGTTTAACTGCTTCCATCCATGCTCTACACACACATACCCTACCAGTATTTACATTTCCCCATGTCTTTGCTCCCTTAATTTTTAATAAATTAGTGACCTCAGTTGTGCACATCATCCAAGCATATTACATCCTTATTTCTTAGTTTCCTACTTTTACTGAAAGATTGAGAGCATGTTCCTACCTGCTCTTGTCCCTTTTCTAGGTAGGTGTAGCAGCCACCCAAGATTATCCTTACAGCATAGACAAAATTTCAACGATGCATATGTGCATGGTGTTGTTGTTTAGGAGTAGCTGCCATTCCCAAGACCTCTCAAAAGCATTTCCTTCCATGCTGTAGACCAGGGCTATTGGACTTTTGAGTGTCTGAAGACCACAGTCTGGCCAGCCGCAGGCCGTGGGGACTGCATGGGGTACTGCATGACCCCCACCCCTGCCACACTGCATGGGTCCTTCATGTATTGCATGTGCTTCCCCAGCCATACAGCACTACCCTGCTCCATGTCACATTAGCTTCCTGAGCCACACAGCTCCCCACACTTTATGAAGGTATAGCCTGGCCTCTCACCTTTCCCTGCATCACACCAGTGCCTCCACACTGAGAGGTTCCCCTCAAGCTCCCTGGTTGTGGGCTTCTTCGACCCAACAGGCCCTTGTACTCTCCCTAGCCCCAGAGGTTGGCGTCCAAGGGTCACCCATTAGACAGCCCTGTTATAGACCACCACAGTGGTCTTAGGGGGCGATACGTAAGACGGATGTCTCACACAACCAATTAATATGCTACCTAATTCTTGCTAACCTGCCTTCTGGGCATATAGGGGGAACAAAAATGTAGCAAAGTTAACTTTAAAAAACCAGAGTGCAGAGGAAGTTAAAAGGCAAAACTGATAACCACGTTCAGAGTAAAAAATCCCAAATTTTTAATTGGGGGCATTTAGTGATGTCACGCTACCATGTGGATACTTCTACAGCTCATACTTGTGCGTTATCAAGTACCTTTTGTTTTATTTAAGGAACTCCTAGTTATCTGGTGCAACCCCAGGGCTATAAGAAAGTCCAGGTGTCTTGCTGGCGGTTCTAGAGTTCTTTGGCTGAGACTGGACTGGGACAGACACAGTGAAAGGAAACAGTTACAAAAGGATAAGCTTGCCTGAAGAATATGACAATTAAATAAAAACAGGATTTGAAAATAAGAATTAGTGAAAATAAAAGGAGTAGTAAACGGAAAACTCAAAAGCAGTATTGCAGATGGCATTTTAATAGTTATTTTAAGACTGCAGAGTAACACGCAAAGTCAAGGGAAAAAAAAACTTTTTATATATAACCCTTCTGCCAGGTACTGAAGGACAGTAACAAGGGCTGGGTTCATGTTTAGGAGTTTAACATCAACTGTTTAATTGGGGCTTGAGCCCCCAGCCAAAAATCTGGGAAAATACATTTCAACTGCTTGTGTGTTGGAATTCAAACAATCTAGTCAGTAATTCAGCTTAAAAAGTCTTTATTAAATACAAAGCTAGCAGCACTTGTATAGATGCTTTACATGAATTCTCCACTATAACAAAATACTAACTATATATGTTGGATAGCAGTGTTACAGTACTTACTAATGACCAGACCCACACAGTAATTACAGTTACAAGCATTTGATCAGAATACTTACAACTGGGCTAGTGAAGGACATCCTGACTGTCCCATGTTGGCTAGATCGGGCAGATCAGCTCAGACTAGCGAAGAAATAAAGAAGCCACCTGTCCTGCCTTCCTTTTATCCCCCTAGATTTTTCATTGTATCCTAGGTAAGGATTTCACATCTGCCTGGTTTTTCCTTTCGACAAACTCATGAAAACTTCCCCCATTGGTTATGGATTTCCCAGAAAAAACATCCTGCAGGCCAGGCTGGTACCACCATCCCCAAAATGAGCACATCTAATTGCTAAGCACATTTATAACATTTTTACATTCCTCTGTAAGGATATTAGTATTTTCCTTTTCTCTAAAATTATCTTGCTTGTATTTGAAGGAAAAAAAACCCCAAAAAACAAAAACTTTGCCACTCCCAAGCGATGTTCAACTAAAATAGTTTATTACAAAGGAAAAGGGAAACACCATGCAAACTTAACAAACACTTTAGCTATTAAATATAAAAAACCCCAACAGTTAAATCTCAGTCACTGGCAATGCAATCTCTGCTGGGCCAGGTGGGATGGGAGGCCCACCCAGGGCTGCTATACAGGGGCTCTACCAGCTACAACAGCCAACAGTGGCAGGTTATAGGTCAGGAAGCTCAGCCCAGAGATCCCTGCTGCTCCTCACTGGCAGGGGTTGCTTTTGCTCCAGGGGCTGTAACCACTTTTGCCAGCCAGAGTAGCAAGTGCTGTGGAAAGGAGGCCTTCACTGGAGTTGCTGCCACTCTACTGCTGGGGAGCACTCACTACTCTGGCTACCACCACTCCTCCTCACTGCTGTGGGTCCCTGCACTCCCCATTGATCCTCTTTCATTTGCTTATGCAACCCTGGCTCTTTTAGACCTTAACCTACTTCAACAGCAGGCTCTTTTAGCTATAGTAAGGATGAGGCTTCTTCCAGAACTCACTGTAGGGACTTGTGCTCACCAGCACTTTCGTTTCGAGTTGATAAGTCACACGTCCATCCAAGAAGCAACACCTGTCTAGATAGACTCTCTTCTGCTCCTCGCACACAAGAACTGCGCTAAAATTGAGACTCATCCCACTGCAAATTTCTGCGCAACTCCGTGAGGGCTGACCTTTCAGTGACTCTGCATTAACAACACTTGTGTCTACACCGTTTTCAGAGGGAGGGCCAGTGAACACAAAAATCTGCCTTTTACAATTGTACACCTTAACGACAAACAGCAAAACCCAGATCTACAGTGAGTAAAAAAGAGGTGTGAATATCCCTAAACCTCCAAACACACATACACTAATGAAGGTTTGCAACCCTAATTGAATATGCATAATTTAAGCAAGGTTACATATGTATAAGTTAAACCCAATTAATTTTTCATGGGCACAGTAGACGTGCTTTTGTAGTCATACTCTAAAAGAGAGCTCACCCCTCAAAGGCCACTGCTTCTGACAAAAAGACCTCTGCTCAGTATATTCGGTGAGATGGTGTCCCCTGCCTGTGCTATAATCAGCTAGCAGTGTAATTGAAATTATACAGCTTACACTGAATAGTCCTGTATCCAAATTAAACAACTATTTGTTATACTCACCTATTGCTAAGTCTTGTCCTGGATTGTCTTTTGCCCCAATTAATTCTTACCTGTGAGTGGATGGTAGCATTATCATGGGTATCTATAATCTTGTAGTCAGCTCAGCCTGATTTCATTATGAGCATTTCAATGCTTGACTCAGATTTTCAAATTTAGACACACTGATATTTTGGCTCTTATTTCTACAAATACTTGAGATGTTTGCATGGGGGGATGGAAATCAGCATTTATGCATGTGCCTGGTCAAGTAAGTGCTTATCTCGCTTATGTGTGTATGGAAATATCTATTTGTGAGTGTAAATAAGGTATATATAAAATTGTGGGTGTCTAATTATGCATGTACATCTAAAAAACCTGCTCATAATTTGTGGGAATTCCTGTTTCACACAAAAGCCCACATATGTCTGAAACCATTGATGTTTTGGGTTAGCTGCTGGAGTAAACCTTAGTCTACTCATTCAAACTTGTCCCTTCTGAGTCCTTGAATTATTCACAATGTTATCAACTGTCAAAACAGTAGCAGGGAGGAATGACTCAGTACTCCACTGGTTGTGAAGATCACCCACATTTCTTTATATTAAATGATAAAATACCTCACTAGTAGCATTACCTCTCTCCCACCAAATTCTCTTTACCCCTTATCAGAACTAATTTCATCCCTACAGTTTATTTACTGAAGGGAAAAACACAGATGTATCAGGCTATAAAACTAATCAATACTGCACTGCACTGAGAAAAGAGTTCACTTAACTTAGAGACTGAGTTTCTCTCTCTCACTGCCTTGTGCTTCTTTTGTAGTTGCCTTTTCCTTTCTCTTTCTCCAACTCATTTTGCTCCCCTAACACAGTTCTTCTCATGCCTTTGCCTACTTTATGACTTTTTTTTTTTTTTTTTTACCTCTGACTGATCAAGCACCTTACCTTCTGGGATCCATAGTCAGTTTAAGGACCAAGATGAGCTTATGTTGCCATTCATCACATTTCTGAAAAAGTCTCTGGGCTTACCTTTCTTTGCTGGCACTTTATCTCAGGATGTTAAGAAGTTCATTCCCACATGCAACACAGTGATAGTTGCAGTTTTGAAGGCCTGCGCTGTAACCTGAGAGGAAGGGGTATGTCTGAGCCAAAGGGTTAGCAAAGGAACTGGTCTGCACTTAATCTCCATCAAGGGACTTTTGCAATGTTGGTGAAAGTGTCTGGCTCCACTGTAAAATGCTTGATAGGACGTTGGTCAGCATGGGTTATTTTAGAGGTTGTTTTATGAGCACTGGACTAGAACAGACTTGTGGATTTGGTGACATAAAGCAATACCTTTTTTAGAGGAATAGGTTTTCCTAAACTAAATAGTTGATTATGGGAATTTCAGAATTTCTAGATTTTCAGAAAAATAAGTCAGATTTAAAAGCTCTGCTCTCCTACACTTTCTTGGGGGATAAGCTTATGAGAAATCGGAAGGTTATTGTGCTGAAAGTATTTAAATATGATGCTGCAGAAGTTGGCAGTTAGTAATCTATAGTTTGACCATTCTGGGTCTGGACATTTGGACAGGATCTTCTTTTGATCCATACATGCCAGGGGTGGGCAATTATTTCAGCTAGCGGGCCATGTAATGCATTTTGGTGAGCTATTGAGGACCGCACACAAAAAATCTTTTAGAAGATATCATTTAAAAAAATTACAGATAAAAACAAATCATGAAATTGAAACGTTATAGTACAGGTTTGATTTTTAGTAGATTTCAGAAATTAATTTTTGTCCTAATTTATGTTTTTTCTTAGTAGTGTATATAAAAGTGATTGCATAATAGCTCAAAATAGTCTTATTCTTGTATA
Source organism: Crocodylus siamensis (assembly GCF_052110815.1). Lineage (NCBI taxonomy): Eukaryota > Metazoa > Chordata > Crocodylia > Crocodylidae > Crocodylus > Crocodylus siamensis. The sequence goes on along the minus strand of NC_143396.1, from coordinate 282,117,033 downwards.
TTGTGTGGGTGGGGGGTGTATGCATGTGTGGGCAGGAGAGGTGCCTGCATCTAGGTCCCGGGAGCCGGGGGGGGAGAGTGAGGGACAGAGAGGATGGGGGTGGGGGGGTGCAGAGCTCACCTTGGTGATGCAGGCATAGTCTGTTTCCACCCCTTTCCCCCTCCCCCCATCTGGCCCGTGGCTGTCCCTGTGGTGCCATGCGTGTAGCCGAGCCCCACCCACTCCCACCTGGGGTAGCCTGCACCACATTCTCACCTGCACCTACTGGCTCAAGCCAGTATGCACAGCTTCCCGGCAGGGCTACTTCTGCTGCGGCTGCAGCCACCCAGGAACTGCTCGGTTCCCCTGCCTCCAGTGGCTCCTCCGCCTCCTGCCCTTGCTGCACTGCTCCAGGCAGGGAGGAGCTCCAGCTCCTGGCCTTCCACCCATTCTGCCTGTCTGGTGTGATGAGCAGCTACCTGCAGGCAGCCAAGTGGGTGGAAGGTGGCTTGGAGCTGGAGCCACCCAGCTGCAGCCTGGGGCGGCACAGCAGAGCAGAGGAGAAGCCACTGGAGTAGCCAAGCAGTTCCCAGGCAGCTGCAGTCTCACAAGGAGCAGCCCCACCAAGAAGCTATGCACACTGGCTGAGCTGGGGCCAGGGTCAGTGGATGGGAGCATAGTGTGGGCAGGGCAGAGACCCATGTAGAACTACATGAGGACAGCTGCAGTTTGGATCCAATCAGTTGGCAGGCCATGTTTTGCCTACCCCTGATCTATGCTTTTATGTGAAGTCAACCACTGCTTTGTCTGAATTCCCTACAGTTCTCTCACTCAGGCAGGTGTTGAATTTTTAAGTTTCACTTTTTCAGAATGGGGGTACAAAGAATAAATCCAGATACTGACTCTCATGGAATTCATTTAAAATGCTTGCCAAGTATCCTACATGATACCACCATTCTTATGATTTCCACTATTTGCACAGGGCTCTAAACATATAGAAATATACTTTAACAGTAAAGGAAAAGTTGGGTCCTTTTATTTACAAAGAAGCAGTGGGGGTTTTTATGTTATCTGTGTACAACCTAAGACCTGAAGAGTGTTCTTCATGACCAAAACAGTATTTTAATTTAATTTACTTATTCTTCTGCAGAATAAAAAGGACCTACATATGACGAATGTTAGTTCAAAAGCTTTAAGTTACCTTGATTTCCATTTAACACATCCATTAGTTCAGAAGCACTTTACTAAAAGTCATTGAGAACTCATTACATTTTTGAAAATTGCACTAAACACCCTCAGATGAGAAACCCCTTCTAATTTGCCGCTAACATTTCTCTAGAACAGTCACTCAACCAGGGTACCAAGGCACTCTGAGATGCCTTGAGATCCTTTCATGGGTGCTGCAGGGTGCCACACAGTGTAAGCACTGTTAGCTATACAGACGTTATTCAGAAGACAAACCCAGAGATTGCACATAGGAATCCACAGCATTAAAAACATTCTGACTTGTGGACTTTCTCAGGTCTTAGCAACAACAAAAATACTCTATTGTTTTTCTGTTATGAAAAAATGAGTGAAGAACTAAGAGCTGGCGTTTTACAAGAAATGCCTCGAGTCTACCATGGGGTGTCTGGAGATGAAGAGGGTTGAAAACCACCGTTCTAGAGTTTGCAGTTCCCACTGTGTTTGATCATTAACTAAAGACCACCTCCACAAGGAACCTGGTTATTGTTGTTCCTTTAAATGATTGTTTTGTACAACTTTCACTTCATCTTATTTTGATCATTAAAGCTTCAAATATGATTCTTTAATAGTCATAGTAGACTTTGAAGGTTGCATCTTCCTATAAAAATGTGATCAGCTGTCCTTTATTTTGGAATGGGCTCAAATTTCAACCATACACATTTCTTCAGCCATTTGGTTTCAGGATATGGTAACCTTTCAATGCAGATTGTAAGAGCTATGCATTTCCATCTACTTTTGGCAGATACATTAATTACTTAATTCCTGTAATTACAAGGACAACACAGGAGAGTACGGAAGCAAGATAAATGTAATTTGGTGTATGTTAGGTTTAGGCTCATTTAGCTACATCTAGCTGTTTGCTTAAAACCAAGAATGGACTTTAGGCTAGCACAAGGGAGCTAGTTTCTCCTCTGCTACAGAGTTGCTTAAGCTTTCTCTAAACCAAAGATGATATTTCCTTCATAATAGGTTGCATTGTGTAGGTTGATTAGTTAATGTTTGCATAGCACTCTGATTTTCAGAGTGGCAGAGTAATAAAAGCAGCAATTTGATTTATAACCAACCATTGTTCACCTAGGGTAGAAGTTACTGTTTTTCATGGCTACGGGAATAATTTAAAACATTCTGAAATGCTGGCAGTCTTAGAGGTAAGTAAAGCAAGCCCAGGGAGCTGGACTGATAGTCAAGTGACAAATGAAGAAACTAAATGTTTATGTGATAAGCTATTCTCTTCTTTTCCACTCTCTTAAGAAATATCCCTTCTTAATGTTAATATTTTCAATATGCCTGTGAATTTCTGCCACTTGAGGATTAGATGCACTGTGCCAATTCCACATTTCAACATGTTGCCAAGCTGCTAAGAGTTGGACATCTTTTAGATTTTTTTTAAATTTAGGTAGCAAATATAGCAGGAAGGAAGAATAAGTAGATTCATAGAATCACAGAAGTCCGGTTGAAGGGACCTTGTAGATCTTCAAGTCTGACCCCCTGTCTGGGCAGAAGAAAAACTGGACTCAAATGGCTCCAGCCAGGTAGGCATCTAGCCTCCACTTAAAGCCCCCCAGGGTAGGAGCCAGCACCACTTCCCTTGGAAGTTGATTCCAGATCCTAGCTGCCCTAACTGTGAAGTAGTTCTTACGGATGTCTAATCTAAACCTTCTCTCCAACAACTTGTGGCCGCTATTCCTTGTTATGCCAGGAGGTGCTAGGGGAAACAAGGTCTCTTCCAAACCCTTCTGGTCCCCCCTAGTGAGTTTATAGACAGTCACCAGGTCCCCCCTCAGCCTTCTCTTGTGAAGGCTGAACAGGTTCAGGTCCCGCAGTCTCTCATTGTAGCGTCTGCCCTGTTGTCCCCGGATCATGCGAGTGGCCTCCTCTGAACCCTCTCCATGTTGTCCACATCCCTCTTAAAGTGCGGTGCCCAGAACTGGACACAGTACTCCAGCTGTGGCCTGACCAGTGCCGCATAGAGGGGGAGGATCACCTCCTTGGATCTGCTAGAGGTGCATCTGTGGATGCACGACAAGGTGAGGTTAGCCCTGCCAACCATAACCTCGCACTGCTGGCCCATGTTCATCTTGGAGTCAGTAATGACTCCAAGATCCCTTTCTGCCTCTGTGCTCTCAAGAAGGGAGTTTCCCATCTTATAAGTGTGCTGCTGGTTACTACAGCATTCGTAGGTAGAAGGCCAAAACAAATTACTGTGAACATCTAGTTTGACTTGTTATATAACACAGGCCATAGGACTTCTTCATCTTTGAACTAGATTGCATCTTTTAGAAAGACAGTCTCACTTTAAAATTTTCCAGTGATTTAGAATCTGTTCCAGCCTTTAGTTAGCTGTTCTAATGGTTAATTGCCCTCATTAAAAATTTGTTTCTGCTTTCTACTCTGTTTATCTAAGTTCAATTTCCAGTTTGCTAAATTAAAAAGCCCTCCAATAATCAAATTTCTGTTTCCCCCTATCAGTACTTATAGACTGTGATCAAGTAACCCTTTAATCCACTTTTTGTTATATTACAGATTGAACTTCCAGAGCATTTCAGTATGAGGCTTGTTATTTAGATATCATCTGACATAGGAGGCTGGTGCCTGCAAAGGCTCTTAACTGGTTTTGAAAGGCAGTCTCTAAAGTGCCAACCTGCTTTTGCCTTCTGCCCAAATCATTCTTGTGGGCCTTCTCTGGACCCTCTCAAATTTTTCAACATCCTCAAATGTTGGACATCAGCAATGGACAACGCAAAAAGCTGGGAGCCAGGGAATCTTGAGGTAAAGTCATGCCCTACTGAAGTCCGTGGCAAAAGCCGCATTGATTTTAGCGAAGCCAGGATTTCACTCTTAGGCTGAAAACAGACATTTCATTTGAGGCAATTCTGATTGTCCCCAGCTTTGACCCGATTTAAGACAAGAGTGGTACAGCCACGTATGCACGTAGTCCAGTGGGGGAGGAGACCCTGAGCTGCTTTGGCTTTTCCTGTGGGGAGTGTGCCCCAGGGTAAGTGGCACAGCTGTAGCCCCTACCCCTGGCTGTCCAGTGATCTCCAGAGCCGCCTTAGGGAGAAGTGGGTAGGGATTCAGCAGAGAAGCCCTGGAGAGCCACAAGCACTATGACAGATAGCTATGGTTTGGCCACCTTTGACAGTCCTTACAAAGCTGCATTGCTGCTCCTCTGCCAGTGAGTGGCCAGCAGGAGCACACAGCCTGACACGCTGCCCTGGAATGACTTGTAGTAACCTTGCAGATCTACATCATGATGTCCTGGAGAAAAGCACTAGCACACTGTACCCTGCGTGCTTCACAGATACTTGAAACAGGACAACAGACCTGTACAGGAACCTGGGACAAAAGGGCTTTCTCCCAGGAAAAATGCAAGTCATTTACAGCTTTAATATCTTTTACCTTCTACATCATTGTCATTGTGTAGCGGTGAGAAAATTTCTTCACTTCTCCCCTTAGCATTACAGAGGGATAATACTATTAATTTATCTCGCAGGGGAGCCTGTCAGAATGCAGAACCTCACGCATGTGCAGTGCTTTGAGCACGCCAGGTGCTGAAGAGTAGTAATTTGGGCACACCCTTGGGAAAGTAGTAAGCATTCCCCATTCCTGCTGCAGTCACACTCCATCCGTCTTGATGTTTTCACTTTGCTCTATTTAGACTGGCATTTTTAGAGATTATAGAACAGGAAAACTAGATCAGGAGCACTCATGTTGAGTTACTGGACTTTAAATTTTATACTTTATAATTGAAGAATAGCATTAAATCCATCTTAGTGAAATGGTGGTATGTACCGCTAATAACTAAACCTGTTACTACCTAGTGGGGGCATTTACACAAAATGTTTACTTTGGAGTTGCCTGATTAGCTGTGCCGTAAAGTATCTTTGTCTACACGTGTGGAGCTCTTAGTCTGGAGTAAACTAATTAACTCTGCCATCAGTTAGGACTACCCTATACAAGTACTATCCTACAGCAGAGTTATTTACTCCATTGTAACGCACATGTAGATGGTGACCAGGATTGGCTGGGGCACAAGGGTGCTACAGTGCAGTGCTGCCTGCCAGCTAGACCAGCACTGTAGCACCCTTGTGCCCCCTTCACAGCACACTGAGCAGGGTGGAGCAGCTCTGGGCTGGCAGGATGACTCCCCGGCTCCCTGCCAGTCAGGGCTGTGCTGCCCCAACTCAATGTGCTATGGTCCTGGGTGTACATGTAAACCCTATGGCTAGCAGCAATAAACTGGAGTGAACTGTGCTGGAGTTTATTGCGTTGCACTAATTTCACGTGTAGATCCACCTAGTATGTCGGGAAGGAACAGGATGGCAATTTGTCTTCAGGAACTATACATTTGGGGTACAACCCTCAAGAATGCCTAAGCTAAATTCAGGCTAACTGGGGTTTGGAGGGAAAGGTGTCATTATGGCTATAAGCAGGGGTCACCAAATGAAGTAGATCAGCTGTCCTGGCACAGCTGATCCACTTCATTGGGCTACACAAACATTACCTGTTGTCCCAGTGGCCCAACTCAATGGGACAACTACAGACAGAAACCCTAGGTTCTCTACTTGCAGGTATGGCACCCTGGGTATACCCTGCCAGGGGATTCATCAGATGCACATATTTCACTGCTGCACCCCCACTCAAGGTATACCTCTTCTCATAGAGAAACCTCAAGGAAAAATATGACGGCACACAGGCAATGTTTATTTCCAACCTACGAGCCTGTTCCATGTCCTACGACTCTGAGGCTGCCTGGTGAATGGTGCAAACCCTGGCATGAATTGGAGCCATGTCAGCATTCTAATGGTTAAAAACTGCATAAACAACAACATCAATGTAAAACTTCTTTACAACGATTTACTTCCATAATATCATCAGGGTACTTTAAACTACACAATATTTTTGTACTCCAGTACAAGGTAGAATTCTTTAGTGGGGGACTTTGTGGGAGGAGTTGGCAACATTTATGGCTTCTATGGTGGTGGTGGGGGGGCAGGGAAAAAAATCAAATTTAGGAGCCTGTCCTATTCATATTGAATTTGGTGGGATTGTTCATGTAAGCACTGCAGGATTGCATGCCTAAATATTTGAACTGTCACCATTCTCCCAGGAATATTAGCATCTAATGGAAGTCTCTCTAAAAAAAACCCAAAAAAACCAAAACAAACAAAGTTTACTCAGATTTGTGACTAAAAATATGAAGCAATAAATATAGGAATTTAGAATGATTAATTGGACTTTACTTACTCTAAAGTGACATGCAATTAAATTATCGTGAAGTACGTAGCTAAATGACACTGACTTATTTCTAAGGTCAGGTTTGTTTTACGTTACTAAAACAGACCGTGTTGCTATGTGCGGGCCCCAAGACAAATAGGAATTACAGCTAATATGGATTTAGTGGTATCAGCCATTGTTGTTTGTTTCTTTCCCTAGAAAAGGACAAGTGCAACTACCACAGAAAAATGATGATGAAATAGCAAGTGTAAAATAAAGATTAAAGGAAGAGATGAAGTAAGAATTCTTAGTGTATCTACTCCAGGCTATTAAAGGGCATGACTTCCACTCTGTTCAGCTCTGGTGAGGCCTCACCTGGAGTACTGTGTCCAGTTTTAGTCCCCACACTTCAAGAAGGATGTGGACGGTTTGAAAAGGGTCCAGCTCAGAGCACCAAAAATGGTTAAGGGGCCTGGGAGACAAGACTTATGAGGAAAGGCTGAAAGAATTAGGACTGTTTAGTATGAAGGGATTTGAAAAGGGGGATTTGTGGAAGGATTGAATAGTAGGGGTGTGCGAAGCGGGCCCTACTGGATTCGGATTTGGCCTGAATCAGGGACAGTGATTCAATTAGTTGATTCAGAACACTGTCCCTGATTCAATTTGGCCGAATCCGAATCTGAAGATTCAGTGCAGATTCAGAGAATCAGCAGTTTGGACAGACACAGGTTGCCCATACTGGGGTGCATGCAGAGTCCCACAGGAGTGTGGGGGGCCCCTCTATGTTCTCAGCAGCAAACCCAGAAGTGGAGCAGAACTACTTTCGGTCCAGTTTTTGGTCCACCTGGGATCACTCTGGCGGGGGGAGGGGGGCTGTGCAGCAGTCAGCCATGGGGGGACCCCAGGTGCCCCCCCAGACCCAGGAGGTACCAGTCACTAAGCCGGGGAGGCGCGGAGAAGCTCCCCAGCACATTCCCTTTGGACCCAGAAGTGGACCAGAAGTGCTTCTGGTCCACTTCTGGGCCTGTTGCCGAGCATGCTGGGAAGCCCCCCGCACTTCTGTGCAACACTCCATGTGCCTCAGCATCACAGTGTTCGTGAGCCACCTGCTACCTAGAGGTATGTAGAAAAAACATTTAAAACTGTGTCTATGTTCGAATCGCTGAATCTTTCCAAATCTATCAGAGAGATTAAAGGGTCCTCTGATTCGATTTGGATTTGGAGATTCGGCCACCGAATCGGGCCAAATCGAATCGGGGACTGAAGCTTCACGCAGCCCTATTTGATAGTAGTCTTCAGTAGTCTACCTGAAGGGTGATTGCAGAGAGGACAGACATGGGCTTTTCTCCGTGACAAAAAGGGACAGAAAAGACTGGGAGCAGTCTTCAAGCTTCAGCAGGGAAATTTAGGTTGGTGATTAAGAGGAACTATCTGACTATGAGAGTGGTCAACCATTGGAAGAGGCTTTCTAGAGAAATTGTGGAATCTCCATCCTTGGAAATTTTCAAGAGCAGGTTAGACAGACTGGGATGGGTTAGTCAGGGATGATCTTGCTTTGAGCAGGGGGCTGGACTAGATGACCTTGTGAGGTTCCTTCCGGCCCTGCTTTTCTATGAGCCTGACTCTCCACGGATTCTGCTACAGAGCTGGTCTACAAGACAGACCTCAGAAAAGCTGAAACTAAACAAAGGAAAAGAAACTGGATAATCATTAATTATGGATGAAAACTAAATTTTGTTAAAGATTCCCAACACACCAAGGTGAAGAAAAAGTCCAACGATTTCTTATGTCACTTTAGTTCACTCAAACTATTCAGAAACTTCTAATTTACTGAGTTTGTTGTAGACATGTTGGTTAATTATTTCAGTGTTTGCGCCTTGCTGTGGGCGTTCTTCTTTATAACCTTTTATCTTCAAGAAGGCTGCTGCTGCGGACGACAGCTGAAAATCTGTTCCCTTGGAAACTGAAAGTGTGCAAGGATCAAAGATGGCGCACACTGGAGAAGGCATGGCAATAAGCATACTACTGCTCTCCTTTACGAAGCAGCCTTCCTTGGACACAGTGCACATGGAGTTGCACGCAAGTAATTGGTACTTATGATAGTGACTTTACACAAGAGCCTTTCAAGGGTGGATGCATACACCCCACAAAACCTTGTACAGAAAAATTCAGGTACAGTATTATACAGCAGCAAGCTTCCCGTTTCCCATATGGTCAACAGTCCTAACCCTGCCTCAGAGATTCTTGTATTTAAAGATGTAACTGTCTGCAGGAGACGTTCCCACAGTTGTCTTTCAAAATTAACACTCTCCTTGCCATTATATGCCTCGTAATCATGCAGAACTGAGGGACAGCATGTGCCATTTAGCTTGTACTTCACGAGTCAAGTAAAAACAGTCTACTGCATGTGTTTTAATGTGTGTGGACTTCAAACAGCCACTAACATGTACAGCAGAGTCCTCTCAGCCTTCATTTAATGGAACCATGGACAATCGCTCATTGTTTCCAGAGGAATTTTTTGTGAAGGTCATCAGCAGCTTTAGCACATGAAATAAGACAGTTCAGCTCCCATCAACCCAAACAGACCCAGGGTGGAGGGTTTCCATGGTTTTGTCAAGCTTCAGTAAAATGAAACACAAACCTGTTTTCTTACCTCTAATGCTTTTAAACACAGCTTACAGTAGCAACAAGGCAGAGTTTTTGGGGGTTTTTTAAATCGTCTTTCATCTGCAGTTCCTTTACTCATTTATCCCAAGTGTGTTTGGGATTAACATATTTAGACATTCAAAGATATAATGAATAGGTAGAAGTGTTATGCATGCAGCAGCAGGGCCAGAAGTGCCAGAAGGGACTCTTGCTTCAGAGATCACCACACATACCCACTTCATCGTTCTCCTTAACCTTCTGCTCCTTTCTGACCTTTCCCCCTCAAAATACAAATGTGGTTTAGCCTGTCCTAGCTTAGCAACCCACCCTTGACCCCACTTGACTCTCTGACTACCACCCTTTCATCTCTAAGCTTATTAAATAAGCTGCTTATAATTGCTGTCTGGAGTTTCCTCCAGCTCCATCTTAGCTCTCTTCAGTTCTGCTTCTGCTTTTTCAATTGAAACAGCTCTTCAAGTAGCTAATGACATCTTAGCTGCTTAAAGTAGCCAACACACAAACTCCTTGTCTAGGCAGATCTCTTTGACAGAGTTGACTACACTCCTCGAAATCTTGTCCTCCATTGGTTTCCAGGACTGTTCTCTCCTCTGACCTTTCCTTTGAAAGATCCTTATCTTTCTGTAGAAACACCAAGCCCTAGTAAGACTCTCATTAGCTGGATACACCAGACTGCTGTGACATGTCCCGTGTGCCCTAGATTAACTGAGGTACAGCTCTTCCCTTTGGCATCACTGGCACATTTTCGGGATGCAGGCTCTCTCAGGGAAAAGAGGTCCCACATGCTAGTTGTTTTAGGCCTACAGGAGCAGTGCCGACCCCCCAGCAGTTCTAGAGCACTTTTCCCCAGAAATATGCTAATCCAGGAGCTCTGGACTTCCAATTTAACTCCTTACAGGCCTGTGACAGGTGTCGTATATGCTAGACCTGGGATAGGAGTTCAAATTATTGCTTACTTAGATAATGGGTAAAACATTCAAAGACAAAATAATGCCACCTTCTGGGTGGAGGCCAGAACCATGGGCTCTGTCTGGGTGGAGGCTTCAGTGGTGTGAGGTGGGGGTGCTCCAGCAGCAGGGGAGGGGAAGGCCTCCTAAAAACAAGTTTCCTTTGTTTTTCTACTTTTTTCCCTCCACTTCCCTCTTCAGCAGCTGCCTGAAGAGAAGAGAACCTTGCCTGAGCTGGTTTCCCCTCTTAGTTAGCCTTGGCATATACATTATTCAGGTCAGAGCATAGCCATTAAGTTGAACAACTCTCCATTGTTTCCACTCTTACAGAGATGTATTACAGCCCTGTCAGCAAAATGGTGGATACTACAACCACACAGAGGCATACCATGACACAACATGTATTACACGTTTCATAATGATTTAAGAAATCTGGTTACCAAGTTGCACATAGATTACCCCAAAGCATTACAGAATGTGCATTAAGATCTGTCCTTAAGCTGTATTTTCTCCCTGTGCATCTTATCCCCAAATGCAAATTCAAAAGGAAATGTACAATCTGCTTCAAACCAGTCTCTCCGTGTTCAAACTAAAAATCTCACCTTGCTGAGATGGGACCTAATCCAGGAGTGGGCAAAATATGGCCTATGGGCCAGATCCAGCCCACCAAGTGATTCCATCCAGCTTGCGGCAGGTCCCTTGGCCCCACCCAGTCCAGGTGCAGGGGGCAGCCCAGGCCTTGGCACATGCAGCCAGTCTCACTGCCCTGGGTGCGGAAGTGCAGCCCACCCTATCATCGCACACAGCTCTCGGGCATGCCAGAAGCTGTAGTTCACAGGGCTGGACGGAGGCAGCATGGCAGCCCAACTTGGCTTGCTGGCAGCCACAGCTGCCTGAGAGCAGGTGCGAGCCCTGGCACCACCAGACCACAGCTCTGCTGCCTGGGCACTGCAGGTCCATCCGTCCTGCACCCACTGCCAGGGGCACTTGATGGAGCAGGTAAACTCTCATGGGCTGGGTGCATTCAGTTCAAATGGATGGGATGACACAGGCAGGCAAGGAGCAGTGTCTGGAAGTGGGACAGGCGGGCAGGGGCTGGGATCATGGGATAGTGACAGCAGGGGGCCAGGGCAGAGCCATGATCTGCTTGCCGCATTTCCCTGCGAGAGGCGCTGGTTCCATGGGCAGGGAGCAGATCGTAATTTCCCCAGGCCTTGACCCCATGCTACCACCATCCTGCCCTCCCATCCCTCTGCCAAAAGACTGATTTCTGTCCACTTGCAGCCCCATCCCATCCAAGCACATCCTCCCTGCCCACAGGGGTCCCAAGCCCATCTCCATGGAGACCCTGACCACCCGCTTTGTCCAGCACCCCCAGCAGTGTGTGCAGGGCAGATAAGCTTAGAACTGGATAGTATAAATTGGCATTTCCTTACCATCCGCCCACCACACTGAGCAGTGTTTTAAACAGCTGTGACAGGGGGCCAAGGCTGGGTAAACACCCACCCTCCAGAGCTCACCAAAACTCCTTTTAAGTGGTCATCTAGCCAAAATAATTGCCCACCCCTGACTTAATCCCACAGTGTGGGCACTCTCAAAACTATATACCCAATCCTGCACTCTTTGCACAACCAAAATTCCTGTGGACTTCAACAGAAAAGGGGTAAGAGAAGACATTGCCTCATGGTAAAGATACTAGGTTAGGATCTGGAAGATCTGAGTTCTAGCTTTCTTGTGTGACAAACTCGGTTCCCCAGCTATAGAATGGAAAAGTAGAACCTCTTTTCTCTGGTCTTGTCTATTTTAATTAACTCTTTAGGCACGTAGGCACAGACAATCTCTTACCAAATCTTCATAAAGCACCTAGCACAGTGGGCCCCTGCTCTTGGTGTTTTTTTTTCCCCCTTTAGGCACTAACCCACAAGTAAGGAGTGTGTGTATGTAAGAACAGGGTAAGACAAAGTACAATCAATTAAAAGATACAATAAAGAAATGGGCAACATTAAGATGAGTTATATGATTTACTAAAAACAACTGTAGAACTTACCATGGGTATTAAATATGCATACTTCTAGTGAAGTCAACCTTATTAGGAAAAAAAAAGTTCTGTAGAAATAAATTACATTTCTAGAACCTTAACTACTGCTCATTGAGCTCCTTCTGAATGAAGATTTTAAAAAGATACTTTTTGAAAATGTGGCAGTTGCCTACAAAAAAATCAAGGTCACATGTCAAAGCTGTTTCAAAGCCAGAAAAAAAAAATCCTTCAAACAACATAGGACATGAACGTTTCAAAGTCTAGGAAGAGTTATCTGTTCTGAATATATGCTAAGGCTATCCATATATAGATTTGTTTACTATGGGAAATGTTAATAGTTTTGAGAATAGATAGCATCCACTCCAGGAACTACGATTAAGCTTCCAGGCTCTCTTAATGTATCGCAACACAGTAGGAAGTTCCTCTAAGACCGCATTTTCTAAAGGGCTCTAAGTGCAGTAGCCATTTGCGGGGGTGTAGGTTGTAACTCTGTTGGTCTAAGGACATAGGCAGACAAGGTTGCTTTGGGTAAATGTATCTTTTATTAGACCAACTCAAATAGTTGGGAAATGTCTTCTTTGCAAGCTTTCAGGTATGAATACCTGTTGTCAGGCTGAGGAATCATCTGCAGTTGGTGTGCGCTTCCTGGATGGAATCACATGTCCAGGAGTTATGCACACAACAGCTATATAGATCTGTGATGGGGAGGAGGAGAAGCAACTGCCCTGTTGCTACCATTTGCTCTGGGAATGGTAACTGCTCCTTCCTACAGGATACTCCATCACACAAGCATCATATCCACACAAGAGGGAAGGAGCCACTTCAAGATTTTGCCACACTGCTATAAAAGCCTATCCATGCCCCTTACACACAAACACCAAAGGTCTGTGAGAGCAAGTATTTTATAAAAGTTACACAGTCCAAACTGTTAGTAGGCAAGATGATACCTTTAAGAACATATAGTTAAACAACATAGGAGTAGTTGAGGACTCAAATATTTTTGCACTTTGGGGATAACAAAATTCCTTCCCCTCCTCTCAAATGGCTTCCTCTCTTAACACTGTATTACCTCTCTCACTGCTAACCAGCATGCCATGCAGCTGGGACATCCACTGCCTCCTGTTTAATTCCCCTTAGTCTGAGGAATGGTGACAGCTTTATGGTTGAGAACTGCAACAAAAGAAAAAGAATCAGGAAGTCCCTTGCATGCTAGGAAAAACTGGTCACCTTTTCTTTCATTATAAAAAGAAGAGGATGGTCCCCAAATATATCCTACCAGGGGCATATAGACCAGCTACACTTCTGTGCTCCATATATGCAAGCTGGCTGTGCCGCACAGGTTTAATCCTTGACAGGTGAACGTGGCATGCTCCAGATTGTATATACGGATCAGGAAACGTTCATTCAAAATCTCCTTGTGGCTGTACCAGATAGAGAGGTTTGAAAGCAGGGGGGTGGGGTGGTGCACACATGTGCACGTTAATACCCAGAAAGCTGTGACCTAAAAGAATAATCTTCATAGTAGCTTTACCGTCTGAGCCCTGTGCACAAATGCAAGGATTTGAGCATCCTTACATATGGCAAGCTCCCCTCTTGTGATGTGTCATAGATGCACTAAGGCTCACAAAACACCTGGATCACTTCTGCAAAGCAAACGATCTTGAAAGTAGGCATGCTTATTCTGCAGGCTAGGAAGTTTATTTTATCTATAGAGCAATCGTGACTGCAGGTCACATATTGCAAGTGTTGACATTTTTTCCATTAGTAAATATAACAAGCTTGCATGTGGTTTTGTATTCCAAACTATTCTTTCAAACAAAAGAAATCACAAACTGTGACAATGTCAATATCTGAGCGTTTTGTGGAGCTTAGATACCGAGGTGGTAAAGGAAACAATATCACTACAGAGATGGATCATTCTCATCACACTACCTGCTCTTTGTGAGCAAGTGTAAGAACAGCCACCTGGGCAATAATTCTTCACAGACTAGGAAAGAAAGATCTTCATGAAGCAGCTAACTTACCAGCATCATATCTGCTCTTCTTTTGAGGAAATCCAAAAACCTACTTAGGTCTGAGCAAGTATTAAAGAAGCTTTTAGAATCAACACAGTTTTACAAGCACTCGTGGTGCTCTGGTGTGGTGCCAGAGGACTGGAAGAGGGCCAGCGTGGTTCTCACCTTCAAAAAAGGGAGGAAGGAGGACCTGGGAAACTATAGGCCAGTTAGTCTTACCTCGATCCTGGGCAAGCTCTTTGAGAGAATTATTCTGGCACATGTCCACGAGGGGCCAGCTGCAGGTGCTCGACCACCTGGGCAACAGCAATCATCGCCTGCTGGAATTCACCATTCAGCGCAAGGTGGCAAAGGCGTGCAGTAAGGCAGCGGCCCTAGATTTTAGGAGGGCAGACTTCAACGAGCTAAGGAGGACAGTTGGAGAAGCACTGAGGTCCCGGAGGGGAGGGGAGCCAGGTGTCCAAGGAAAGTGGTCGCTCCTTAAGAAGACGATGCTCCAAGCCCAAAGGAAGGTAATCCCAATGAGGATCAAAGGGAGCAGGAGAGCACACAAGCCTCCCTGGCTCACCAAAAGCATCCGGGAATGTCTCCTTGCTAAAAAGGAGGCTTACACCCAATGGAAAGAAGGGGTCATCACCAGGGAGGACTATTCTGTAGTTGCTTGGAGATGTAGGGGGGCAGTCAGGAAGGCCAAGGCGGAGATGGAACTGGGACTAGCTTCCCAGATTAAGGACAATAAGAAGTCCTTTTTTAAATACATAGCGGGTAAAAAGAAGGTCCCGAGTAATGTGGGGCCCCTGCAGGACGTGATGGGAAACTTGGTCGTCACACCAGACGGCAAAGCTAATATGTTTAACGATTTCTTTGCCTCCATCTTCCTAAGTAGGGACCAGAACAGCCACCTCCATGCTGGGCCCCCCTCGGGCCCCGGGGGAGGCACACCTGGGCCACAGGTTAGCAAGGATTTAGTTAGGGAGCTTCTGGAGGGGTTGGACGTATTCAAGTCAGCCGGTCCGGATGATCTCCACCCTAGAGTTCTAAAGGAACTGGCCGAGGTCATTGCCAGTCCCCTGGCACGGCTTTACGAGCACTCGTGGTACTCTGGTGAGGTACCGGAGGACTGGAAGAGGGCCAACGTGGTCCCCATCTTCAAAAAAGGCAGGAAGGAGGACCCGGGAAACTATAGACCGGTTAGTCTTACCTCGATCCTAGGCAAGCTGTTTGACAAAATTATGCTGGCACACATCCAAGAGGGGCCAGCAAGGGACTGCATGCTTAGGGGCAACCAACACGGGTTCATCAGTGGCAGGTCCTGTCAGACCAACCTGGTGGCCTTTTACAATCAGATCACCAGATCATTAGATACAGGGGTAGCAGTGGATATAGTCTTCCTGGACTTCGGGAAGGCTTTTGACACTGTCTCTCACCCCGTTCTCATTAAGAAACTGGGGGGCTGTGGTGTAAACACCCACACAGTCAAATGGGTCGCCAACTGGCCGGAGGGCCGCACCCAGAGGGTGGTAGTAGATGGGTCCTTCTCAACCTGGAAGGACGTGGGCAGTGGGGTCCCCCAGGGCTCGGTCCTCGGGCCCACACTGTTCAACATCTTCATCAGCGATTTGGACGAGGGGGTAAAAAGCACCCTGTTCAAATTTGCTGATGACACTAAGATGTGGGGGGACGTGGGCACGCTGCAAGGATGCAACAGGCTACAATCAGACCTAGACCGGTTACAAGGGTGGGCGGACGAGAATAGGATGGGTTTCAACACAGACAAGTGCAAGGTGCTGCACCTGGGGAGGAACAACCAGCACCATACCTACAGGTTAGGGAACTCCCCTCTTGTCAGGACGGAGGCAGAAAAAGATCTGGGGGTCATCATTGACTCCAAGATGAACATGGGCCGGCAGTGTGGAGAGGCAGTTAGGAAGGCCAACCGCACCTTGTCATGCATCCACAGATGCATCTCGAGCAGGTCCGAAGAGGTGATCCTCCCCCTCTATGCGGCACTGGTCAGGCCGCAGCTGGAGTATTGCGTCCAGTTCTGGGCGCCACACTTCAAGAGGGATGTCGACAGCATGGAGAGGGTCCAGAGGAGGCCACTCTTATGATCAGAGGACAACAGGGCAGGCCCTATGAGGAGAGGCTACGGGACCTGAACCTGTTCAGCCTCCAAAAAAGAAGGCTGAGGAGGGATCTTGTGGCCTGTTATAAACTAGTCGGGGGGACCAGCAGGCACTGGGGGAGTCCCTGTTCCCCCGAGCACCGCCAGGAGTGACCAGGAATAACAGTCACAAGCTGGCAGAGGGTAGGTTTAGGCTAGATATCAGGAGGCGCGACTTCACAGTCAGGGCGGCTAGGGTCTGGAACCAACTTTCAAGAGAAGTAGTGCAGGCTTCTACCCTGGGGGTATTTAAGAGGAGGTTTGATGCACATCTTACTGGGGTCATTTGACCCCAGTATTCTTTCCTGCCATGGCAGGGGGTCGGACTAGATGATTGCTCAGGTCCCTTCCGACCCTAGAAACTATGAAACTATGAAGATTATGCTTAGGGACAACCAACATGGGTTCATTAGCGGCAGGTCCTGTCTGACCAACCTGGTGGCCTTCTATGTCCAGATCACCAAATCCTTAGATGCAGGGGTAGCAATGGACATAGTCTTCCTAGACTTTCGGAAGGCCTTCGACACTGTCTCTCACCCCATTCTCAATAGAAAACTGGGGGACTGTGGTGTCAATGCCCACACAGTCAAATGGGTCGCCAACTGGCTGGAGAGCCGCACCCAGAGAGTGGTGGTGGACGGGTCATTTTCGACCTGGAGGGATGTGGGCAGTGGGGTCCCCCAGGGCTCGGGCCTGCACTGCTCAACATCTTCTTCAGTGACTTGGATGAGGGGGTAAAAAGTACCCTGCTCAAATTTGTTGATGACACTAAGATGTGGGGGGACGTGGGCACACCAGAAGGGAGGAATAGGCTGCAATTGGACCTAGACAGGTTACAGGGGAGGGCAGATAAGACTAGGATGGGATTCAGCACTAACAAGTGCAAGGTGCTGCACCTGGGGAGGAAGAACCAGCACCATACCTACAGGCTGGGGAACTCCCTTCTCATCAGGGCAGAGGCAGAAAAGGATCTTGGAGTCATCATTCATGCCAAGTTGAACATGGGCTGGCAGTGTGGGGATGCGGTCAGAAAGGCCAGCCGCACCTTGTCATGCATCCACAAATGCATCTCGAGCAGGTCCAAGGAGGTGACCCTCCCTCTCTATGCAGCACTGGTCAGGCCGCAGCTGGAGTACTGCGTCCAGTTCTGGGTGCCGCACTTCAGAAGGGGTGTGGACAACATGGAGAGGGTCCAGAGGAGGCCACTCACATAATCGGGGGCAGCAGGACAGGCCCCACGAGGAGAGGCTACAGGACCTAAACCTGTTCAGCCTCCACAAGAGAAGGCTGAGGGGGATCTAGTGGCCTGTTACAAACTAGTCAGGGGGGACCAGCAGGCACTGGGGGAGTCCCTGTTCCCCCGAGCACTACCAGGAGTGACTAGAAATAATGGTCACAAGCTGGCAGAGGGTAGATTTAGGCTAGATATCAGGAAGCGCTACTTCACTGTCAGGGCGGCTAGGATCTGGAACCAACTTCCAAGTGAAGTGGTGCTGGCTCCTACCCTGGGGGCTTTTAAGACAAGGCTAGACAGTCACCTTGCTGAGGGCGTTTGACTCCAGTACTCTTTCCTGCCACGGCAGGGGGTTGGACTTGATGATCTACTCAGGTCCCTTCCAACCCTACTAACTATGAAACACAGTCCCTTTCCCATGGAGCTCTGAACTTCTTGTGCCGCACAGCTTCTGACTTCAGTTGAGCTCATTAGCTCCCTGGCTTCAATGTTTCAACTTCACTATATTTCCCCTTCAATTCCAAATCATGCTGCAAGGCTTTAATTAGACAACTCCTCCTTCAAGGTTAACAGCAACGAGACCAAGTGAAAATGACTGACTGTTCTCCAAAAAAGTATTTAATACTTTTTAATCACTATTTAGGGACTATGCATGAAAGGATTTATGTAGTCCCTTCATGATGTCTCTGAACTATTTCCACCTTACTGCAGATACGGAGTACTTTCACATAGGACTAGAATGATACACTGGTTCCTAATATTTATTCTGAATATGCTGTACATGGAAGAACACCAGACTAATTTCTGGCAAAGAATAACTTTGTTCCCTTCTGCCAAAATTTGGAGAGTTTTAAGGAGAGTTTTAAATTCTAGGATTTAAAACATGTCCAGGGTCTGGACAATGTTTAGTTTCCCTGTTTTGTTGTAATGAGTCATCCTAATGTGTAAGGCAAGGACCCAGAGAGAGAGAATGAATCTTCAGCAGATTTTGCAAAGAACTCAAGCAGATGGCCAAGTGTGGTGGTAGGAGGGTGTTACACAGTGCAGTGGGACTGGACAGTAGTAAAATGCTTGGGTATTTTGTAGAGCACCCAGCATAGCATGGGATTTTGCTATACAGCTTGTATTAAGTGAAAAATGATCAGAATAAATACAGGACAACATAATACAAAGGACGTAGGAAAGAGAGATTGACTCTGACCAGCCACAGGACACATCTACATGTGCAATTAATGCAGAGTAATAAACTGCAGTTCATACCACACCAGAGTTTATTGCTCCCAGGAGTGCCATTTGAACATATGGCCAGGACAGCAGCACATTGAGCTGGGTCAAATCAGCCCCAACTGGTAGAGGGCCAGGGGGGCCAGCCTACCAGTCTAGGGGCTGCTCTGACCCACTCAACATGCTACAGAGGGAGCTAGCTGGGGCATGAGGGTGCTGCAGCACAGAACTAGCCAGCAGGCAGCCCCTACTGAAGCACCCTTGCACCCTAGCCAGCTGCATCAGCATCTACATGTCCAGTGCTGCAGAGTAAAAGACTTCACAGCAGGATAGTACTTGTATTTACAAGTACTACCCTGCCACAGAGTTTATTAGTTTCCTGTGGCCTAATAGGGCCGCACATGTAGACACCAAAACATTTACTACACAGCTAATTAGGCAACTCCACAGGAAATGTCTCATGTAGATGCACCCATAGAGGAGGAGCCCAGCATTCCATGACCTCCAGCTGCTAATCCACAATATCTGCTCTCAGGAGCAAAGCAGTGTATATCAGGCCCTTTGATCTGCCCATTATTACCATAACACCTCCATGGGAAGAGAGAGAGACAGAAGAGACAGAGCTTCGATTCTGAACTTTATTTCTGCCAAAGTGAAGTTCCCAGAAGCAGATAACCTTGAAAAAGCAGCTGAACATTATTGCACACCTGCTCTTCAGCTTGCCTTGCCTCAGACTAAGACATGAATAGTGGAGAAGAAAGATCAAAAAAATTACACAGAATTTGTACGAGTTGTCTGAAGGAGGGGCCTTTTAACTGTGAGCTTTGTGATATTAAAACAGATTGGTGTTGAATTTATTCATTCTGAAGATTAGATGGCAAGCCTCCTACATGCTTCACCTCTCAGTTCTATGCAGGAAAATTTCAACTCTATCAGTAAGAATCACTTATGGGAGGAAGCAGTTTCTTTCTCTGTGGGCGTGTCTGTACATGCGCTTTAATGTGCATTAAAATGGTGCATCAAAAACCATGCTAATGTGCTAATGCGCAGTAGAATAGGCTACTCCACATTAAGCATCACCTAAAAAGTGAGTGCTTGCGCTACAGTGCGTTAGCACAGCCTAATGCACATTTATGTAGTACCTCAGGGCAGTTTTATATGTTGTCTGGGGGAGGCGGTGCTTTAAATAGACTGTCTCTCAGAGCTCCTCTAATTAAAGCATTGACGCGTCTCGTGTATCAGCATCCCTGCGTTTTAAAATGGCAGTAAGGGAACTTGCACTAGAGCTTATTCAACAAGCTTTAGTTCAAGCACCCCTACCACCATTTATAAGCATGGGGACGCTGATACACAAGATGCAGGATGCTGCTGGACTGCAGTAATTACCACACTCCAGCAAACTCAATTAATCAAGTCTGCTCCAACATGCTGCAATTACAGCATGTTGGAGTAGCCTCTGCTCGTTTACAGGCACCCTCATATTGCAGGTACCAAATTTAATGTACATTAGTAAAAGCACATTAATGCATGTGTAGACGTGCCCACTATTAACATCATCTTTCTCCTCCCTCTTCCCCCCAGTATTGCCAACAAGGGTGCCACATGAATGAGAAACCATGTATATGAAACAGTATGTAGGACATCAGAAACCAAACAGAGACCAAGGAACAGCTGTCAAACAGGAGTGATTTTCAGTTATTACTGACTTGGATCAAATTCAGGTCAGCAAATAGATATACAGCCTCATTTTCCTTCACCTATCACATCAGCCATCCAGTTGGTTTAAGTTATTTTCAGGGATGGATAACAAAACTGGAAAGAAAACTCATGTACATGTCCTCAATTTAAACAGTACAAATAGCTTTACTTTACACAGGCTGATGATTTAACAGTTCTGCCATATGTGATCTAGCAAGGCAGATGTATACTTGGCCAGGCTTACACTTGTCTTGACAAAAGACAATGAAAGACATTCTGAAACAAAAGTTTCTTCAACTGCCAACCAGTGGGTTGTTTCTAATTCATGATGAGCAATGGATAAAGGAACTACATTGATTTTGGGGTGATAGGTATCATATCATGCTTTCTTCGTGTTTCTTTTCAGGTATAAATTCTGGCATTGAAAAGTCAGATATATGGGTAGTAGTAAGTCTAGGGCTATCATGATAAGAGTTTAGAATCTAACTTGAGCGTGCAGTACTGACAATATGCAATACTGCATATTGCACCTTCCTTCTAGATTTATGTAAGAAAGCCGAGGTATGTGGGTGTATCAGATGGCAGGAGCATGTAAGGGACAGACACATTATCATCACACAAACCAGGGCTAGGATTTTAGGTGATGGGTTAATAACAGCAGATGGCACTCTGGAAATATAAGCATTAAAAACATTAAAGCCATTATATAATGGCTTGGGCATTCTAAAAAATGTTAATTAGAGAGGGAACATCACCACTCCTCCCTATCAATGGATGATTGCATACACTTTATAACTCCTTTTAGTTTCACTTCATTGGCATAATACTCCTTCTACCCTATGCAGAAGACATTTAGCTATAAGAATTTGTTCAAATTATATCTCCATATAGTTGTCAGGCTAATTCAGTACATGTCCAAGTAGATTGACAGTCTTGGCTGATTCAGAACTCCCTCATTATTGCAGTTAGAAAGATATTTCTTTCTAATAAACTTCCAGGACGTACCATCACCTTGAGAAAGGTTTAAAATCAAGCAAGTGTTTTCCAGTCACATTTCTGATTCAACAGAACACTTTTATTTTTAAACAGGTTCCCCACTAGTCTGTGGTTACCAAGGTTAATAGCAATTAGGGGTTTAATGCTCACCTACACAAAGAACTTTGCACAGCAAGTTAGGGTATGAAATAGCATCCTGGGTGACTTAGCAGAGTTGCCCATGTGCTGTTATTTCACACTAAGATTATTTGGCTTACAAAGTATAGCTTGCATAGGGAGAGGGTCCAGAGAATCTGGAGAGGGTCCAGAGAAGGGCCACTCGTATGGTTAAGGGCCTGCAGGCCAAGCCCTACGAGGAGAGACTAAAGAAACTGGACCTTTTCAGCCTCCGCAAGAGAAGGTTGAGAGGCGACCTGGTGGCTGCCTATAAGTTCATCAGGGGGGCACAGAAGGGAATTGGTGAGTATTTATTCACCAAGGCCCCCCCGGGGGTTACAAGAAATAATGGCCACAAGCTAGAAGAGAGCAGATTTAGATTGGATATTAGGAGGAACTTCTTCACAGTCCGAGTGGCCAAGGTCTGGAACGGGCTCCCAAGGGAGGTGGTGCTCTCCCCTACCCTGGGGGTCTTCAAGCGAAGGCTAGATGTGTATCTAGCTGGGGTAATGTAGGCCCAGCACTCTTTCCTGCTTATGCAGGGGGTCGGACTCGATGATCTGTTGAGGTCCCTTCCGACCCTAGCATCTATGAATCTATGAACCTCACACTTGGTGCATATAAGGAGCCACACGGTGAGTTAGTGAATAAAGTGCCATAAAATTTATGCCCTTACAGCATAAGGCGAGCCCTCACTTTCACATGGAGTCCCAATTAAGTCAGCGTACCATAATTTTAACTAAACTTTTTTTGTGAAAGATAAATACAACTATGAGGTACAGTCTGGCTTTATCATTTTTATACTTATGTAAAATAAAACTATTCTAAGTTTAACTTTATGGACTTTTTATTGATTTAGGACAAGAGTGCATTATTCAACTAATTAAAAAAGCCAAAATACCTGAACAAAATTAAGGCTATAGATTTCAGTTTAGCTTGAACATAACTAAATTCCATACTATCTGTAAAACATTTGAGCAGAGTACTTGTAAGAAGTTCTGGGTAATTTGCCAACACACAGTATGTATCTGTGAAAACAAGGCAGGTACAAATAAAATTACTAAGTAGCTGTAGTTTCATGATCCCTTGTACCCAAAAGGCTTCATATTTTGACCTCAAATAACTACGTTCTCAAGAGTACCATGCACCGGTCCCCAGTTCTCTGCATTTCAGTAATTATCACCATTTATGAACAAAAATGCTTGATACAGCACTACCTTTAAGAAAAAAAATAAATGCTCTTGGGTATGTAATTTTCAAAGTCTCCTTGATTGTCAGATCAAGACCCATCTATGTATAACTGCTTCACACCTATTTGCTTATTTGCTCATGTTGTTGATCAGACTTGCATGCTCAAGTATAATCTTATTTTAACAAGTCATGCACAGCAGCTGTCTGAGTGTTTCTGTACATAGACCTACAGCAACTTGCCTGGCAAACACATCCAAAGATGAAAATATTAGGAAAAACCCTATGCTTCATAGCAAAGAGCTTCCTAATTCACATCCCTGATGGAGAGTTCATGAGGCCTTCATCCATGAGTTCTACCTTGTTATGGCCAAATTCCCTTTATTTCCTAGATCCCCAAGAAAAAATAATAATAATCTGAGAAAAAACATTATAAATCTGAATCTTTAGGCTCCCACTTCTCTCACCTTTATGTCAGCTGGGTTCAAACTAAACAGTCTTCTCAATCAACTACAGAAGTACTGGAGACCCCGAAATCTCCTAGTGCCACCTAACCAATTATTTTAAATTGCCTTTAGTCTCCAAAGAAATATAGCCTGATAGTTGAGAGATATACTCAACTGCCATTGGCACCTCATAAAAGCAGGGCAACTCTCCTTCCCGCCCTGCCCATCACAACTGCAACAACAAAGGCTTGCAATGGATCCTAAAATCCAGCTTTCAGAGTTCAGTTCTTTAACCTTTGCTCCCTAACACTCGTATTGTGAGGACACAACTGTAGCAAGTCATTGTTTAGCTCACACCATCTTCAAACATGATACAGCCCCTTATTCTCAGGACATATGTGTCCCACTTCAGTCAATCCCCAAACACTAAGATGAACGCAGTCCATGGAGAGCTTGCTCACAGGTCTTAGCCCTCTTCGGCCCCTGAGGAGTTGCCTCTGACCTACAGATGCTCCTTCCTCACCGCAGCCTTCCCTTGCAGGCTGACTGAGACTCAGCTCTCTGCCCTGGTGCTGGTGCTGCTGCTGCTCCCAGTCTTGCAGCACCTGGGTCTCTTCCCAGACCCTGAGAGACCCTGGTCTGCTATTGCAGCTGTCAGCCAGACCACTCTCACTTTGTCTCCTCTTCTGTTTGCTTGTCTCCCTGATTTCCCCTTCCTGGGAGCCTTTTGACTTCCGGGGCTGCTACTTACCTCCCTCAGCTGGCCCCGGAAGCAGACCTGTAAGCAGACCTGTATGCAGACTGAGCATAGCTGGGCTGGAGCCTCTAGCCCCACGGCCTGCTATATATCCTTCCCCCCCAACAAGGGAAATCCTCTTTCATTCTTTATCCCCCTCCCCTCAGGAGAGGAAATCTATTTCCAGCTGATTCTCCTTCTGGGCCCCTGGCCCTGGTCTTGCACTTTTTGGCTTTGGCCCATGTTTTGACAGCTTCTGGGCCATAGCTCCTCCTGTGCATCCCTTAGAATCACAGAAAGTTAGGGTTGGAAGGGACCTCAGGAAATCATCTAGTCCAACCCCCTGCTCAAAGCAGGACGGACCATCCCCAACAAGATCATCTCAGCCAACGCTTTGTCTAACAGCCTTGAAAACCTCCAAGGATGGAGATTCCACCACCTCTCTGGGTAACTTGTTCCAGTGTTTTACTACCCTCCCAATGAGAAAATGTGTCCTAATCTCTAACCTAACCTTCCCTTGCTGCAACTTGAGACAGTTGCTCCTTGTTCTGTCATCTGCTACCACTGAGAACAGTCCAGCTGCAGCCTCTTTAGAAGCACCCTGCAGGTAGTTGAAGGCTGCTGTTAAGTCTCCTCTCAGTTTTCTCTAAACTAAATAAGCCCAGTTCCCTCAGTCTTCCCTCATTAATCATGTGCCCCAGGCCCCTCACCATTTTTGTTGCCCTCCACTGGCCTATCTCCAATTTGTCCATATCCTTTCTGTAGTGGGGGGCCCAAAGCTGAACACAGGACTCCAGATGTGGCCTCGCCAGTGCTGAATAGAGCAGAATAATAACTTCCCTTGACCTAATGACAACACGTCTACCAATGTAGCCCAGTATGCCATTAGCCTTCTTGGCAACAAGAGCACTCCATTGGCTCATGTCCAGCTTACTGTCCACTGTAACCCCCAGGTCCTTTTCTGCAGAGCTACTGCCCAGCCAGTCAGCTCCCAGCCTGTACCAGTGCATGGGATTGTTCTCTCCTAAGTGCAGGCCTTTGCACTTGTCTTTGTTGAACCTCATGAGATTCCTTTTGGCCCAATCCTCCAATTTGTCTAGGTCACTCTGAATCCTACCCCTACACTCCAGCAGATCTACTACTCCTCCCAGCTTGGTGTCATCTGCAAACTTGCTGAGAGTGCGCTCTATGCCATCTTCCAGGTCGTTGATAAAGAGATTGAACAAAACTGGCCCCAGGACTGACCCCCAATATTTCAGCCAGTTTTCCATCCATTCATCTAGCCCATACTTCCTTTTCTTGTCTGCAAGAATGCTGTGGGAGACTGTAACAAAAGCCTTGCTAAGATATACCACATCCATTGGTTTCTCTGCATCCATGGAGCCAGTCATCTCATCATAGAAGGCAATCAAGTTGATCAGGCATGACTTGCCCTTGGTGAATTCATGCCAACTGCTCCTAATCACTAGGGCTGTGTGAAATTTCACTGGCTGTTTCATTTCAATTATGTTTGGACCCATTTCGAGCTCAAAACAGTGAAATTGAAATGAAAAAAAAAGACTTTGAAACAACCTTAAAATGAAACAAGAGCAGTCAAAATGTTTGAAAGTTTTGAAAAGTTTTGCATTTTGAAACTGAAGCTGGGCTTTCCTGCAGGGAAACAGAAAGTAAGGAGGGAGGGAGAAATGGGGGGAAGGACCACTCTGACATTTACTGTGTAGCTGGCCAGTGACTGTGATCCTTCCCTGAGGTCCCTTCCAATCCCAGTGCTTGGGGGGAGAGATGGAAAACAGCCTAAAGGCAGCATTGTTTGAACTGGGCTGCTTTCTGCCTTGGGGTCAGCTACTGAGCTATCTTCCAAGCTCAGGAGCGCTAGACAACAAAGGATACTACTACCATTGATTTGATTTCTTACTTGCTAGCCTAGCAAGTGGGATTTTGCAATACCTTTTGCTTTCTTTCTAGACCCTTTTATTTTTATATTCATTGATTTATTCTTTTCAATTTCATTATTATATTGGATATTATACTATCAAATTTATATTGGAATGCATATATACATTTAGATATTTTTATAAAGACAAGACACTATGAAATACACCATGAAGTGTGCTGAAAAGGCAGCTGGCAAGCCTTCAGTGAGGGGTGGAAAAGAGGGTAGAGGGAGTAAGTCCCACCCCCTCCTTCCAAACCTGAAACAGTCTCTTTTCTACAACAAGCTTACATGAGGCTTCCACTAGTACAGGCAGCAAGGAGAGGGGAGCAATGACAATGCCACTGCCTGTGCCTGAGTCTGCATCCCCTCCAAGAGCACCAGCCACAACACCACCACCATGACATCAAGCAGGACCATCAGTATAACAGTCTTCTCCACCCCTATTTCACTTCCCATGCTGAGCCTTCCAGTGCCAGAGGAAGAGCTGGAGCTGGATCTGAGTGCTCCAGCAAGGAAAATTCTGGGTAAGGAGGGGGAATCATCTGAGTTCATGCTCCACACCCCTCAAGTTTCCCCTAGAGCCAGGTCTCCTTCCCCAGAAGGCACTTCAGAGGAGGCTGAGGTAGAGGGTGCAGAGGCAAGTGGCTCAGCTGAGTCTGCTTCTCATGTTGCTGTGCCTCTGCCTGCTGAGGAGGGGGAAATTGCAGCATCCACACATACACCTGCACCCCAGAAGTGAGTGGGTAGTGTGGTCTGGGATAATTCTGAGCTGGCAGATGATCCCATGTACACTATCTGCCTGCACTGCCAAGCCAAAACCAGCCAGGGAAAGAGAATGAAACACTTGAGCACCACAGGGTTGCTGATGCATCTCCACAGGCACCACCCCCTTGCCCTTTCTCCTCCTCAGCCTGGCACCAGTGGGAGCATGCCCAAAGGGAAGTCCCCCTCTTGTTCCAAAGCCCCAATCCCCCAGAAACAGAGGCAGGCCACCCTAGAATAGTGGGGGAAAGGTGAACAGAAAGTGAGGGTGCATTGCAAGAGCAAGCAAGATCTCCCAGAGCACTGGGGAGATGTTTGCTGTGGATAGCTAGCCCCTCTCCTTAGTTGAGTGGCCAGGGCTCAGGTGGCTCATGGCACTCATTGCCCCATCATACCAAGTGCCTGTATGCACCACCTTCAGGAGGATGGTAGTGCCCTCTCTGTATGAGGCATTCATGGAGTACTTGAGGGAGTAGCTAAGCAAGGCAGGTCTGGAGGTGGCCCTACATTTCACCTTGGACACCTGGAGCAGCCAGGGTGGAGATCACACCTCTCTCTCCCTTACAGGGCACTGGTGTGACCAGTCTGGCCATCAGTGGGCTTTCCTGCTGTGAGTCCCACATGGCAAGGGATATCATGGTGGCCATGAACCACATGATGCAGGGGTAGCTCATTGCACAGGGTGAGCTCACCTGCGGGTTCATGGTCATCAACAATGGTCAAGGCAGTCCATGATGCCAACCTTTGTTGGCACCTGCTGTGTGGCACAAGTTCCACCTCATAGTCAGGGATGCCTTGGAGGGGGCCAGGGCTGCTGGTGACAGTGCCAGCACCACCAGCAAGCTCATTTCAAAATGCAGGAAGGTACCAGGCTACTTCCACCAGAGCATCAAGGGGGGCAAGATGCTGCAGAACAAACAGGCAGAACTGAGCATCCCGCAGCACAGAATCATGCAGGATGTGGAGACATGGTGGAACTCCACATACCTGATGCTCAAAGGGCTGGTTACGATTCCTTCCATCCAGGAACAGCACACAAACATGCTGTCACAGGAGCCCTTAGGTGCCCTGTTCCTAAGGAGTGGAGAAGGGGAGCTGCCAACCTCCAGGGGCAGCTCAGGTGCCGGTCGCTGCGGCAACCAGGTGGTCATGTGACCGGAAGGGGGCAGAGCCGGGCCTGTATAAATAGCCCAGGCCAGAGCCTAGCCAGCAGTTTCCCTTTGGCAGCCTAAGTGGCAGGAGCTCTGCTGAGGAGCAGAGCAGCCTGAGCGTTGGCATGGAGGTACAGGCTGGGGAAGACCCTGATAAGGAGATGATGGAAGGTTAGCCAGGTTGGCTTAAGGTTTATGTTACAGCCGAGAGGCTCTGTGTTCTGTTATGGTTTTCAAGTTGTTGTGACTCCAGAGGGGGAGACTTTAGTTGGTTGTGGTGATCATTAAACTGGAGGACCAGGTAAGGCTGTAGGGGCGAGAGGAGGCCTCACGGGGGCTCCCCAGTAGTTTGGGAGTTCCCGGTGCCCAGCAAGGGCACAGAGAACAGTGCCTGAGCTGGCACAGTAGTTCGCACTGGTGGTGCAGTAATGTGGGGGTGAACCCCAGCCCAGAGGGGGGGCAGATGTAACAGAAGAAGCGCCAGGAGTGTGAGGGTGCAACAAGGAAGCTCCGGGAGTGGGCGAGTACACTAGGAAGAACCCTAGGAGAGGGTGAGTGCACTGAAGGAAGCCCCAGGAGCAGGAGCGTGCACTGAGAGGTGCTCCAGGAGCAGGTGCGGGTACCAAGAGAGGCTCCAGGAGTAGGCAGGGCATTTTGGATTGTTAGAAACCCTGTAGGGGGGAAGACTAAAAGGATCCTAGAGAGGTTCCTCAGTACTGGGGATCCCGAAGGGCCTAAAAGGCCAGGTAAGTCTTCGGTTGCCTGAGCCTAAGTGGACACTATAGATTGACAGGACCCGGTAGGGTCAGGCAGGCCAGGTAAGGCTCAGGTTGCCTGAGCCTAATCGGACTCATAATATTGGCAAAAACCCAGTAGGGTCAGAAAGGCCAGGTAAGGCTCCGGCTGCCTGAGCCTAATCTGGTATTCACCATTAACTGACTTCAGAGGGGCCAGTAAAGGCTTAGGAAGCTGGTTGTGGGGCCAGCCCAGAGGCGCCAGACAAGGGGCGCTGGGTGCGAAGTAGGCCCAGGGGCGCCAGGCAGGGCGCAGAGAGAGAGGGCTTGGGAAGCCGGCCCAGTTGGGAAAGCCCGGAGGAGCCAGACAAGGGACGCTGGTTGCGGGGCCAGCCCAGAGGTGCCAGACAAGGGGCGCTGGGTGTGAGACAACCCCAGAGGTGCCAGACAAGGGGTGCTGGTTGCGAGACAGGCCCAGGGGTGCCAGAGAGGGCGCAATAAGAAAGAAGGACCAGATATCATCCAGGAAGAGCTGCGAGGCTTGGGGTGTGCTGAAGGGGGGGTAGGCTGGGGATGTTGGAGCACCCCACTTGGAACGGAGGTAATACCAACGCGTTGTCAAGGTGAAAGTAGGCAGCCTCCCTTACTGAACTTTATAAGAACAAAGACATGGCGGGCGAGAAGAGGGTGCTGGATCACCTTAATTGACATGGCAGGGGGCGCTGGTGAGCTCACAGCCACTCGCAGGCCCCACTCCGTGACACACACACCAACTGCAGGTACTTGCTCGCCTGGTGGGTTTTTCAACCTGAAAGCTTGCGAAGATATATTTCTGTAACTATTCAGTTGGTCTGCTGAAAGATACCAGATTAGATTGACCTAAAGAACCTTGTCTACCAGTGCCATGTCCTTAGAGCAACACCCCCAGCACCTGTCCCCAGTCAGCTGATCAGAAGGAGGCAGGGCCCTGGGCACATCTAAGCCCCAGGGCTACAGCTGGCAGAGAGCTCTCTGGCAGCTGCTAGAGAAGCTCCTACTGGAAAGGAAAGAAAGGCCTGTTGTCATTTAAAGTGGACTGAGATGAGGCTGTAGGGGAGGAGGAGTCCTCATTGGGGCACACTACCATGTCATGTAAAGGCTCCAGCGCCAGTGAGGGTGCGCCTTAACATGCACACAGTCACTTGTCATGAGTTTTGCTTGTCAGCAGCTTGAAGTGTAGTTTTCCAGAAAACCCTGCATCTATCTCCTTGAAACCTGGCAGGCTTTGTGGCCTTAGCAGGGGCTACCATGCCTGCAGTTTTCATCCTGCTGTGCCTTAACACACACACGTGACACGAGTTTTGCTTGTCAGCAGTTTGAGGTGCAGTTTCCCAGAAACCCCTGCACCAGAGATGACTTGAGCAGGGTGCAGGGCCAGGGGCAAATCGGCCTGTGCTGGCCCTGACCCCAGATGCAAAGAAGGTGGTGGCAGATTCTGGGGGGCGGGGGCGAGCAGCTGGATGCGCCAGTTTCAGCAGCAGGGGAGGGTGCCAAGCAGCAGGGCATGAAGCCAGCAGCAGCGCAGAGTGACTGCAGCTACTCTGCCTAGCTCTGCGGTGCCCCCCACAGTGCGGGGCCTTGAGCGGTCAGTCCAATTCACCCTTCCCCCTGCAGGGACAACCCTGCCCTACACCTATCTCCTTGAAACTTACCAGGCTTTGCAGCCTCTGTTTTCACCACCCCCCCCCCGGTGCCTTCACACTTACAAGTGACACGAGTTTTGCTTTTGAGACTTTGAGGTGCAGTTTCTGAGAAACCCCTGCATCTACTTCCTTGAAACTTGGCAGGCTTCATGCCCTCAGAAGGGGCTACAATCCCTGCTGTTTTCATCCAAATCTGTCAAAAATGCCAAAGTTATAGGCAATTTCATTTTTCCCTTTTATAGCCTATGGGCAAAACAGCGAAACGGTTTCGACAAAACAGAACAGCACTTTCAAGCTAAACAAAACTCAAAACAAAACACTGTCCCATCAAAATAGAAGACAAAACAAAACGGTGCTGTTTTGCACAGCCCTACTCACCACCTCTACTGTCTGGAATACTTGGTCAGAACTCCTTCCAGCCAACCTTAAAGCCAAGGTTCCTTACCGACACGGTGTCTTCCTGCTTGACAGCTTTCCAGCCTGCCATCCTTTTGGGCTGGACATCCGGACCTTCCCCCATGACAGCTACAGGTGTTGCTGCCATCTTCATCATTGGTTCACAGTTGCTGGAGGAGTTGCCAGCCACCTTCTCCAGTACCAGCTCCTGCTTGGACACACCAGCTGCTGCAGCAACACATAGGCCTCCCTCTTCACCCCTCAGCTTCCCTGCCTCTGAGATTCTTCGTCTCTTCTCCAGGGTCTCTTCCCCCGTGTCTGGCATTCACACCTCCCTTCCACTGCCTCCTCAGCCTGTCTCCTTGGATGTGATTCTTCCCTGGACTTCCTCTCTCCAGGTTCTCTCCCAGATTGTGGCCCTCTATTTGGCTCCACCAGTTTTTGCCTCTCCTCTTAAGGGCCCTCATACTCAGTAGTGAGCCTGGCCAGTTCCTGTCTTAGCTTCTTGAGCTCCTGCTTGTGGCCAGCTTCTAGTTCCCCCAACTTGAAGCCTAGGCCTTCTAATAAAAGCAGGCTCAGTAGATCTCTTGTTCTCTCAGTCATATTCCACTTTTCCATCAACACGTTCTCAGAGGGTGTGTGTTCTCTGCAATAACTTCTGAGAGCTCCTGGACCTCAGTCTCCCATTTGGTTACTTTCATTTGGGTCCCTTCATAGACAGGGTTCTGAATGGCCTCTTCCAGGCACAGGAGTTGTTCCCACAGCTGGATGTTCTAGGGCAGCTACTCTTTCTCTGAGAGTTTCTGCTGACTTTCTTGCAACTTGTTCTCTATTTCTCAGAGCTGGGTCTTCAGGAATTCAGATGTCCATACCTAGACCTTGTTCTGTTGGCGCCTCTCAGTGAGCTCCAGGTCTGGCCTCCAGGTCTTGGATCCTCTGGTTTAGCTCAGCTTTCTCCCTCTGTATCTCTGCTGCAAAGGGTTGGCTAGTATCTCTGACTTTCCCCACAAGCTGCAGCTGGGAGGTCAGGGCTGCTAGCTCTACCTCTTTCCTCTCCTGGCACTTTTGCAGCTGTCACATAGCCTCATCCCTATCCTGGAGAGCCCCAACCTGTTCTTCCCTCAGAGTAGTCAGCTGTCTCTCTATGTCCTTTAGGTTGGCCTTCACCACCTAAGATGCAATCACGGTCACATTCTCCTAAAGCACCTACAGACTTTCTTTCTACTCAAGCCCTTTTTCTGACTCTGCCACAATTATCCATTTCATCTTCTTTTCCACGGCACCCACTGCCAATAGCCATCGTAGCTCTTTGCTTTTACTTTCTTTGCTTTCTGCACTTCAAGGCAGTTACTTCATTCTCAGCTAACTTGCAGTGTCAGCACTGCACTACCATAAGCATACTGCCTCTTCTGCTACCTCATCCAAAGACAACTGGGATTTAAGCAGTTCACACTGCACCCCAATTAAGGTTTTGGGGTCTGTACAACACTCTGCTGCCCCTTTACCTCTCACCATATGGCAGAACACAGTCCTTGCTCTTCAAACAGGGCTCTTGCCTCCATGCTGGCACTCACTCTAACTGCTGCAGTTCCCTTTAACTGCTATGATGCACTTTACTTGCTACAATGTGCTTTCCATTGTTGTAGTCTGTTCAAGGTACCACCACTGACCCCTTTAATACCCACATTCTCCACCAATGGTAGCAAGCTCAGAGTTATTGCTTAGCTCACACTATCTTCAAACACAATACAGCCCTTTATTCTCAGGGCACACCTGTCCCACATCAGTCATTCCTCCTACCTCAGTCAGTCCCCAAACACTAACATAAACACAGTCCACAGGGGATTAACCTCACAGGTCTGAGTCCTCTTCACAGGTCTGAGTTCTGAGAAGGTGCCTCTGGCTTATTGATGCTCCTTCCTCTCTGCAGTCTTCCCTCGCAGGCTGTGACAGCTGCTTGCCATGGTGCTGCTGCTCCCAGTCTTGCAGCACTTGGGTCTCTTCCCAGACCCTGAGAGACCCTGGTCCGGTATTGCAGCCACTGGCCAGGCCACTCTCATTCCCTCTCCTTCTCTGTTTGCCCGTCTCCCTAACTTCCCCTCCATAGGAGTATTTTTACTTCCTATGGCCACTAATTATCTCCCTCAGCTGGCCCAGTCCTCCTGAGCAATCTGTAATTACCATAGATTCAAAGATTGTTAGGGCCTGGAAAGGACCTTGCAGATCATTGAGTCCAGCCCCTCCACTCTAGGCAGGAAGACAGCTGGGGTTAAGTGACCCCAGTGAGGTGACTGTCCTGTCTCCTCTTGAAAACCTCCAGGGTAGGTGACTGCACCACCTCTGGAGGAAGTTTATTCTACAGTCTGGCCACCCTGACTGTGAAGGAGTTTTTCCTAGTATTAAGCCTGAAATGGCCTTCTTGGAGTTTGTATCCATTCGTCCTGGTCTTCCCCAGGGTTGCCCTAGTGAACAGTTTTTCACTGAGCTCCTATTGCAGTCCTCTGATATAGCAGTAAGCCACTATCAAGTCCCCTCTCAACCTTCTCTTCTTTAGGCTTAAAAGGCCCCAGTCCCTCAGCCTTTCCTTATCTGGCTTGCTTTGCAAGTCCCTGATCATACAGGTGGCTCTTTTCTGGACCCTCTCAAGTTTTTCCACATCCTTGATGAAGAACTGGACTCAGTACTCCAACTGTGGTCTCACCAGTGCTGAGTCCAGCGGGAGTATCATCTCCTTAGTTTTACACAAGATCGTTTCATAGTTGTTCAGGTCCCTTCCGACCCTACCAGTTCATCAAGTCCGACCCCCTGCCATGGCAGGAAAGAGTACTAGGGTCAAACGACCCCGGCAAGGTGTTCATCCTGCCTCCTTTTAAAGACCCCCAGGACAGGAGCCAGCACCACTTCTCTTGGAAGTTGGTTCCAGATCCTAGCCGCCCTGACCGTGAAGTAGCGCCTCCTGATGTCTAGCCTGATTCTACCCTCTGCCAGCTTGTGACCGTTATTCCTAGTCGCTCCTGGTGGTGCTCAGGGGAACAGGCCCCCCCCCCCCCCCAATGCCTGCTGGTCCCCCCTGACTAGTTTGTAAATGGCCACTAGATCCCCTTTCAGCCTCTTGTGGAGACTGAACAGGTTCAGGTCCCGTAGCCTCTCCTCATAGGGCCTGCCCTGCTGACCCCTGATCATGTGGGTGGACCTGCTCTGGACCCTCTCCATGTTGTCCACACCCCTTATGAAGTGCGGCACCCAGAACTGGACGCAGTACTCCAGCTGCGGCCTGACCAGTGTTGCATAGAGTGGAAGGATCACCTCCTTGGACCTGCTCGAGATGCATCTGTGGATGCATGACAAGGTGTGGTTGGCCTTCCTAACTGCATCCCCACACTACCGGCCCATGTTCATTTTGGCATCAATAATGACTCCGAGATCCTTTTCTGCCTCTACACTGACAAGAAGGGAGTTCCCCAGCCTGTAGGTATGCTGCTGGTTCTTCCTCCCCAGGTGCAGCACCTTGCACTTGTCAGTGTTGAATCCCATCTGATTCTCATCCGCCCACCCTGTACCTGTCTAGGTCTGATTGCAGCCTATTCCTCCCTTCTGGTATGCCCACTTCCCCCCACATCTTAGTGTCATCTGCAAATTTGAACAGGGTGCTTTTTACCCCCTCATCCAAGTTGCTGATGAAGATGTTGAATAGTGCAGGCCCGAGGACTGAGCCCGTAGGGATGCCACTGCCCACATTCCGCCAGGTTGAATAAGACCAATCTACTACCACTCTCTGGGGGGCGGCCCTCCAGCCAATTAGTGACCCCTCTGACTGTGTAGGTATCGACACCACAGTTTCCTAGTTTTTTAATGAGAACGGGGTGAGAGACAGTGTTGAAGGCCTTCCTAAAGTCCAGGAAGACTATGTCCACTGCTACCCCTGCATCCAAGGATTTTGTGACCTGGTTATAGAAGGCCACCAGGTTGGTCTGACAGGACCTGCCTCTAATGAACCCATGCTGGTTGCCCCTTAGCATAATTTCCCGTGCTGGCCCCTCGCATATATGTGCCAGGATAATTCTCTCAAAAAGCTTACCCAGGACCAAGGTAAGACTAACAGGCCTATAGTTCCCTGGGTCCTTTTCCTCCCTTTTTTGAAAATGGGAACCACATTGGCCCTTTTCCAGTCCTCTGGCATCTTGCCAGAGCACCACGAGTACTCATAAAGCCATGCCGGGGTGCTGCAATGACCTCTGCTAATTCCCTCAGCACAGTGGGTGGAGATCATCAGGATCTGCTGATTTTTTTTAAATACATCCAGTCCCTCCAAAAGTTCCCTGACTAGGTCCTCTCTGACCCTAGGCCTGGGTGCGCCTCCCCTGGGGCCTTCGAGGGTCCCAGTGGGGGGATGACCTAGTCCCTGCTCAGAAAAATGGAGGCAAAGAAATTGTTAAATAGGTTAGCTTTGCTGTCTGATGCGATTGACCAGATTTCCTAGCGTGTCCTGCAGAGGCCTCATGTTACCCAGTACCTTCTTTTTACTCCCTATGTATTTAAAAAAGGACTTCTTGTTGTCCTTGATCTGGGTCACTAGTCCCAGTTCTATCTCTGCCTTGGCCTTCCTGACCGCCCCACTACAGTCCCGAGCAACAGAGGTATAGTCCTCCCTGGTGATGGCCTCTCCCTTCCATTGGGTGTACGCCTCCTTTTTAGCTAGGAGACGTTTCCAGATGCTTTTGGTGATCCATGGGGACTTTTGCGCTCTCTTGCCCCCTTTGATCTGTGTTGGGATTACC